>NC_053023.1:147487516-147663818 GCF_003073215.2 Triticum urartu
AGAGTCCTAAAGGGGGAAGGCACCTCCGAGGTGCCTTGGGGAGGATGGACTCCTCCCCACCCTTGGCCGCACCCTTCCTTAGAGGAAAGGGCAAGGGCTGCGCATCCCCCTCTCCCTTGGCCCTATATATAGTGGGGAAAAAGGAGGAGCAAACCAACCTAAGGCCTGGCGCCTCCCTCTCCCTCCCGTGACACATCTCCCTCCTCCCGCAGCGCTTAGCGAAGCCCTGTTGGAATCCCGCTACTTCCACCACGCCGTCGTGCTGCTGGATCTCCATCAACCTCTCCCTCCTCCTTGCTGGATCAAGGCATGGGAGACGTCTCCGTTCCGTACGTGTGTTGAACGCGGAGGTGCCGTCCGTTCGGCACTAGGATCATCGGTGATTTGAATCACGACGAGTACGACTCCATCAACCCCGTTCAGTTGAACGCTTCCGCTTAGCGATCTACAAGGGTACGTAGATGCACTCTCCTTCCCCTCGTTGCTGGTCTCTTCATAGATAGATCTTGGTGACACGTAGGAAAATTTTTGAATTTCTGCTACGTTCCCCTACAGTGGCATCATGAGCTAGGTCTATTGCGTAGTTTCTATGCACGAGTAGAACACAAAGTAGTTGTGGGCGTTGATTTTGTTCAATATGCTTGCCGTTACTAGTCTTATCTTGATTCGGCGGCATCGTGGGATGAAGCGTCCCGGACCGACCTTACACGTATTCTTACGTGAGACTGGTTCCACCGACTGACATGCACTAGTTGCATAAGGTGGCTGGCGGGTGTCTGTCTCTCCTACTTTAGTCGGATCGGATTTGATGAAAAGGGTCCTTATGAAGGTTAAATAGGAATTGGCATAGCACGTTGTGGTTTTGCGTAGGTAAGAAACGTTCTTGCTAGAAACCCATAGCAGCCACGTAAAACATGCAAACAACAATTAGAGGACGTCTAACTTGTTTTTGCAGGGTATGCTATGTGATGTGATATGGCCAAAAGGATGTGATGAATGATATATGTGATGTATGAGATTGATCATGTTCTTGTCAAGGGAATCACGACTTGCATGTCGATGACGAGACAACTTCAAGAAGACACAATGATGGAGATCATGGTGTCATACCGATGACAAGATGATCATGGAGCCCCAAGATGGAGATCAAAGGAGCTATATGATATTGGCCATATCATGTCACTATTATTTGATTGCATGTGATGTTTATCATGTTTATACATCTTATTTGCTTAGAACGACGGTAGTAAATAAGATGATCCCTTACAACAATTTCAAGAAGTGTTCTCCCCTAACTGTGCACCGTTGCTACAGTTCGTCGCTTCGAAGCACCACGTGTTAATCGGGTGTGATAGATCCTTTCGTTCACATACAACGGGTGTAAGAAGTTTTACACATGCAAAAACACTTAGGGTTAACTTGACGAGCCTAGCATGTGAAGACATGGCCTCGGAACACAGAGACCGAAAGGTCGAACACGAGTCGTATGGAAGATACGATCAACATGAAGATGTTCACCGACGATGACTAGTCCGTCTCACGTGTTAATCGGACACGGCTTAGTTGACTCGGATCATGTAATCACTTAGATGACTAGAGGGATGTCTATCTGAGTGGGAGTTCATAAGATGAACTTAATTATCCTAAACATAGTCAAAAGGATTTTGCAAATTATGTCGTAGCTCACACTATAGTTCTACTGTTTAGATATGTTCCTAGAGAAAAATTAGTTGAAAGTTGATAGTAGCAATTATGCAGACTAGGTCCGTAAACTAAGGATTGTCCTCATTGCTTCATAGAAGGCTTATGTCCTTAATGCACCGCTCAGTGTGCTGAACCTCGAACGTTGTCTGTGGATGTTGCAAACATCTGACATACACGTTTTGATAAACTACATGATAGTTCAGTTAAACGGTTTAGAGTTGAGGCACCAAAGACATTTTTGAAACGTCATGAAACATATGAGATGTTTTGAGGGCTGAAATTGGAATTTCAGGCTCGTGCCCACGTCAAGAGGTATAAGACCTCCGACGATTTTCTTAACCTGCAAACTAAGGAGAAAAGCTCAATTGTTGAGCTTGTGCTCGGATTGTCTGAGTACAACAATCATTTGAATCAAGTGGGAGTTGATCTTCCAGATAAGATAGTGAGGTTTCTCCGAAGTCATTACCACCAAGCTGCTAGAGCTTCGTGATGAACTATAATATATCGGGGACATGTATGATGATCCTTGAGATGTTCATGATGTTTGACACCACAAAAGTAGAAATCAAGAAGGAGCATCAATTGTTGATGGTTGGTGAAACCACTAGTTTCAAGAAGGGCAAGGGCACGAAGGGATACTTCATAAAACGGCATTCATCTGCTGCTCTAGTGAAGAAACCCAAGGTTGAACCCAAACCCGAGACTAAGTGCTCCTGTAATAAAGGGAACAGCCACTGGAGCAGAATTACCCTAGATACTTGGTAGATGAGAGGGCTGGCAAGGTCGATAGAAGTATATTGGATATACATTGTGTTGATGTGTACTTTACTAGTACTCCTAGTAGCACCAGGGTATTAGATACCGGTTCGGTTGCTAAGTGTTAGTAACTCGAAATAAAAGCTACGAAATAAACGGAGACTAGCTAAAGGTGAGCTGACGATATGTGTTGGAAGTGTTCTCAATGTTGATATGATCAAGCATCGCACGCTCCCTCTACCATCGAGATTGGTGTTTGCGTTGAGCATAGACATGATTGGATTATGTCTATCGCAATACGGTTATTCATTTAAGGAGAATAATGGTTACTCTGTTTATTTGAATAATACCTTCAAATGGTCTTACACCTAAAATGAATGGTTTATTGAATCTCGATCGTAGTGATACACATGTTCATGCCAAAAGATAGTAATGAAAGTACCACCTACTTCACTTGTGGCACTGCCATTTGAGTCATGTTGGTATAAAACACATGAAGAAGCTCCATGTTGATGGATCTTTGGACTCACTTGTTTTTGAAAAGATTGAGACATGCGAACCATGTCTATTGGATATGCCATGAAGAAACTCCATGCAATGGACCGTTTGCGCACTTGATTTTAATCACTTGAGACATGCAAATCATACCACGGGCAAGATGACTGAAAGCCTCGTTTCAGTAAAATGGGAACCAGAAAGCAACTTGTTGGAAGTAATAACATTTTGAATGTGTGCAGTCCAATGAGTGCTGAGGCATGTAGTGGATATCGTTATGTTTCTTACTTCACAGATGATTTGAGTAAGATGATTGAGTATATTACTTGATGAATCACGAAGTCTGAATTTGAAAGGTTCAAGTAATTTCAGGGTGAGTTGAAAGATCGTCGGTGACAAAGAGGATAAAAGATCTATGATATGATCATAGAGATGAATATCTGAATTACGAGTTTGGCACAGAATTAAGACATTGGGGAAATTGTTTCACAATTCACAACTGATACAGCCTGGAACACCATAGTGTGATGGTGTGTCCGAACATCATAACTGCACCCTATTGGATATGATGCATACCATGATGTCTCTTATCAAATTACCACAATAGTTTATGGGTTAAGCATTAGAGACAACCACATTCACTTTAAATAGGGCACCACGTAATTCCGATGAGATGACACCGTGTGAACTATGGTTTAGAGAAACCTAAGCTGTCATTTCTTAAAAGTTTGGGGCTGCGACGCTTATGTGGAAAAGTTTCAAGCCGATAAGCTCGAACCCAAAGCGGATAAATGCATCTTCATAGGACAACCCAAAAACAGTTGGGTATACCTCCTGTCTCAGATCCGAAAGCAATTGTTTCTGGAATCGGGTCCTTTCTCGAGGAAAAGTTTCTCTCGAAAGAATTGAGTGGGAGGATGGTGGAGACTTGATGAGGTCATTGAACCGTCTCTTCAACTAGTGTATGGCAGGGCACAGGAAGTTGTTCCTGTGGCACCTACACCAATTGAAGTGGAAGCTTATGATATTGATCATGAGATTTCAGATCAAGTCACTCCCAAACCTCGTAGGATGACAAGGATGCGTACTACTTCAGAGTGGTACGTAATCCTGTCTTGGAAGTCATGTTGCTGGACAACAATGAACCTACGAGCTATGGAGAAGCGATGGTGGGCCCGGATTCCGATAAATGGCTCGAGGCCATATAATCCGAGAGAGGATCCATATATGAAAACAAAGTGTAGACTTTGGAAGAACTACTTGATGGTCGTAAGGCTGTTAGGTACATATGGATTTTAAAAGGAAGACGGACAATGATGGTAAATGTCACCATTAAGAAAGCTCGACTTGTCATTAAGTTCTTTCCGACAAGTTCAAGGAGTTGACTATGATGAGACTTTTCTCACTCGTAGCGATGCTAAGAGTCTGTTGGAATTATATTAGCGATTACTGCATTATTTATGAAATCTTGCAGAAAGGATGTAAAAAACATTGTTTCCTCGACGTTCTTCTTGAGGAAAGGTTGTATGTGATACAACCGGAAGGTTTTGTCAATCCTGAAAGATGCTGATAAGTATGCAAAGCTCCAGCAATCCTTCTGAGGACTGGAGTAAGCATCTCGGAGTTGGAATGTATGTTTTGATGAGATGATCAAAGATTTTGGTATATACAAAGTTTATGAGAAACTTGTATTTCCAAAGAAGTGAGTGGGAGCACTATAGAATTTCTGATGAGTATATGTTGTCGACATATCATAGATCGGAAATGACGTAGAATTTCTGGAAAGCATATAGGGTTATTTGGAAAGTGTTTTTCAATGGAAAGCCTGGATTAAGCTACTTGAACATTGAGCATCAAGATCTATAAGGATAGATCAAAACGCTTAATAGTACTTTCAAATGAGCACATGCCTTGACGTGATCTTGAAGGTGTTCAAGATGGATCAGTCAAAGAAGGAGTTCTTGCCTGAGTTGTAAGGTATGAAGTTAAGACTTAAAGCTCGACCATGGCAGAATAGAGAGAAAGGACGAAAGTCGTCCCCTATGCTTAAGACGTAGGCTCTACAGTATGCTATGCTGTGTACCGCACCTGAAGTGTGCCTTGCCATGAGTCAGTCAAGGGGTACAAGAGTGATCCAAGAATGGATCACAGTACAGCGGTCAAAGTTATCCTTAGTAACTAGTGGACTAAGGAATTTTCTCGATTATGGAGGTGGAAAAAGAGTTCGTCGTAAAGGGTTACGTCGATGCAAGCTTAACACCTATCCGGATAGCTCTGAGTAGAGATACCGGATGCATATAATGGAGCAACAATTTAGAATAGCTCCAAGTAGAACAGTTATTTGGAATAGCTCCAAATAGAACGTGGTAGCTACATCTAGGAGATGACATAGAGATTTGTAAAGCACACACGGATCTGAAAGGTTCGGACCCGTTGACTAAAACCTCTCTCACAAGCAACATGATCAAACCTAAAACTCATTGAGTGTTAATCACATAGTGATGTGAACTAGACTACTGACTCTAGTAAACTCTTGGGTGTTAGTCACATGGCGATGTGACCTGTGAGTGTTAATCACATGGCGATGTGAACTAGATTATTGACTCTAGTGCAAGTGGGAGACTGTTGGAAATATGCCCTAGAGGCAATAATAAATTGGTTATTATTATATTTCCTTGTTCATGATAATCGTTTATTATCCATGCTATAATTGTATTGATAGGAAACTCAGATACATGTGTGGATACATAGACAACACCATGTTCCTAGTGAGCCTCTAGTTGACTAGCTCGTTGATCAATAGATGGTTACGGTTTCCTAACCATGGACATTGGATGTCGTTGATAATGGGATCACATCATTAGGAGAATGATGTGATGGACAAGACCCAATCCTAAGCCTAGCACAAAGATCGTGTAGTTCGTATGCTAAAGCTTTTCTAATGTCAAGTATCATTTCCTTAGACCATGAGATTGTGCAACTCCCGGATACCGTAGGAATGCTTTGGGTGTATCAAACGTCACAACGTAACTGGGTGACTATAAAGGTGCATTACAGGTATCTCTGAAAGTGTCTGTTGGGTTGGCACGAATCGAGACTGGGATTTGTCACTCCGTGTAAGCGGAGAGGTATCTCTGGGCCCACTCGGTAGGACATCATCATATGCGCAATGTGACCAAAGAGTTGATCACGGGATGATGTGTTACGGAACGAGTAAAGAGACTTGCCGGTAACGAGATTGAACAAGGTATCGGGATACCGACGATCGAATCTCGGGCAAGTAAATACCGCTAGACAAAGGGAATTGTATACGGGATTGATTAAGTCCTTGACATCGTGGTCATCCGATGAGATCATCGTGGACATGTGGGAGCCAACATGGGTATCCAGATCCCGCTGTTGGTTATTGACCGGAGAACGTCTCGGTCATGTCTGCATGTCTCCCGAACCCGTAGGGTCTACACACTTAAGGTTCGGTGACGCTAGGGTTATAGAGATATTAGTATGCGGTAACCCGAATGTTGTTCGGAGTCCCGGATGAGATCCCGGACGTCACGAGGAGTTCCGGAATGGTCCGGAGGTAAAGAATTATATATAGGAAGTGCTATTTCGGCCATCGGGACAAGTTTCGGGGTCACCGGTATTGTACCGGGACCACCGGAAGGGTCCCGGGGGTCCACCGGGTGGGGCCACCTGCCCGGGGGGCCACATGGGCTGTAGGTGCCTTGGCCTATATGGGCCAAGGGCACCAGCCCCAAGAGGCCCATGCGCCAAGAAGAGAAAGGGGAGAGTCCTAAAGGGGGAAGGCACCTCCGAGGTGCCTTGGGGAGGATGGACTCCTCCCCACCCTTGGCCGCACCCTTCCTTGGAGGAAGGGGCAAGGGCTGCGCCTCCCCCTCTCCCTTGGCCCTATATATAGTGGGGAAAAAGGAGGAGCAAACCAATCTAAGGCCTGGCGCCTCCCTCTCCCTCCCGTGACACATCTCCCTCCTCCCGCAGCGCTTAGCGAAGCCCTGTTGGAATCCCGCTACTTCCACCACGCCGTCGTGCTGCTGGATCTCCATCAACCTCTCCCTCCTCCTTGCTGGATCAAGGCATGGGAGACGTCTCCGTTCCGTACGTGTGTTGAACGCGGAGGTGCCGTCCGTTCGGCACTAGGATCATCGGTGATTTGAATCACGACGAGTACGACTCCATCAACCCCGTTCACTTGAACGCTTCCGCTTAGCGATCTACAAGGGTATGTAGATGCACTCTCCTTCCCCTCGTTGCTGGTCTCTTCATAGATAGATCTTGGTGACACGTAGGAAAAATTTTGAATTTCTGCTACGTTCCCCAACAGGAAGTACCCCAGCGAAGATGCCGACGTGGAAACCGACTCCTCAGATGAGGATGCTGCCGCCCCGGCGAAGAAAGGCCGGCGCCTGAAAGATCGTGGATGTCGCCTAGAGGGGGGGTGAATAGGCGTTTTAAAATAATTACGATTTAGGCTTGAACAAATGCGGAATAAACCTAGCAGTTAATTTGTCAAGCACAAAACCTAAAACAACTAGGCTCACCTATGTGCACCAACAACTTATGCTAAGCAAGATAAGCAACTATGTGATAGCAAGATATATAACAAGAAACAATATGGCTATCACAAAGTAAAGTGCATAAGTAAAGAGCTCGGGTAAGAGATAACCGAGGCACGCGGAGACGACGATGTATCCCGAAGTTCACACCCTTGCGGATGCTAATCTCCGTTTGGAGCGGTGTGGAGGCACAATGCTCTCCAAGAAGCCACTAGGGCCACCGTAATCTCCTCACGCCCTCGCACAATGCAAGATGCTGTGATTCCACTAAGGGACCCTTGAGGGCGGTCACCGAACCCGTACAAATGGCAACCCTTGGGGGCGGTCACCGAACCCGTACACTTTGGGAACCCTTGGGGGCGGTCACCGGTACCCGTCAAATTGCTCGGGGCGATCTCCACAACCTAATTGGAGACCCCGACGCTTGCCCGGAGCTTTACACCACAATGATTGAGCTCCGAACAACACCAACCGTCTAGGGCGCCAAGGCACCCAAGAGGAACAAGCTCTAGGGTGGCCCAAACACCCAAGAGTAATAAGCTTCTCAAACTTCACTTCCACGTATCACCGTGGAGAACTCAAACCGATGCACCAAATGCAATGGCAAGAGCACACGGAGTGCCCAAGTCCTTCTCTCTCAAATCCCACCGGAGCAACTAATGCTAGGGAGAAAAATGAGAGGAAGAACAAGAAGGAGAACACCAAGAACTCCAAGATCTAGATCCAAGGGGTTCCCCTCACATAGAGGAGAAAGTGATTGGTGGAAATGTGGATCTAGATCTCCTCTCTCTTTTCCCTCAAAAACTAGCAAGAATCCATGGAGGGATTGAGAGTTAGCAAGCTCAAAGAAGGTCAACAATGGGGGCAAAAACGAGCTCAAGAGATAGATATCCATTGGGGAAAAAGACCCCCTTAAATAGGTCCCCACGAATCTGCCCGTTATGTACAGAACAACATAGGAGCGGTACAACCTCTATGAGCACCGGTACAACCGGTAACAGCAATAAGCGGTACAACCGGCCCACAACCGCCCAACAACCGCACCACAACAGAGGCCAGTCCGGTGGTAGAGCGGTACATGACCGGTACAACCTCTGGACCAATTCTGGAGCGGTACAACCGCTCCAAACACCGGTTGTACCGGTCAAGCGGTACAACCTCTCCATGGGGCGGTACAACCTCTCTGTGTAAAACAGGCAATATCAAAACAGCCACAACTTTCGCATACGAGCTCCGATTTCGACGAAATCAAGTTTGTTGGAAAGCTAACGACAAGGGCTAACACAATCTTGAGAGAAATAACAATAAGAAGCAAATGAGAAAAGGACGATAATAAAATGGTGAGAACCCTTCCTCGAAAAAGACCGGTAAAACCTCCAACACCAAAAACATCATAGAAGATGCATGCGAACTCCGTTTTCGATGAACTCAAGCTTGTCATCAAGATGACCATAAGCTCTAAGACTCACAAATGAAACCAAACAAGAACCAGGAAAGATGATGCAAGGATGCAATGGTTTGAGCTCTCGACTAATGATACGATCAAGCTACTCCCTAGAGAGCCCCCCTTGATAGTACGACAATCGATCCTACAACCCGGTCTCCCAACTACCACTATGAGACCGGTAAAATAGAAAACCTATCAAGGGCAAACCTTTGCCTTGCACATAGTCCACTTGAGCTAGATGATGACGATCTTGACTTCCTCAAGTTGGACCACCTTTCCTGATTGTGTTGGCTCGATGAAGACTAGTTGATTGCTCCCCCATACTCCACTATGGGTGAGCCACTCTTTGGCACATCTTCACAATTCCATTGACACCACAATGGACGGCAAGCTTCAAGCTTGATTGCTCCCCCATACTCCATTATGGGTGAGCCACTCTTCGAGTTGCTCCACTTGAACTTGCACAATGCAAACTTGATGACGATCACCACTTGATGTCATCCTCCATGGGTTGTATGAGATCTTCCTCTTGACGCAAGACCATGGAAACATACCTAACCCCACAAAGAACTCTCACGTAGACCATGGGTTAGTACACAAAGCATAATGGACAATGCTTACCATACCATGGGATCACTTGATCCCTCTCGGTACTTCTTCTACGCTTTGTGAGTTGATCAACTTGATTCACTCTTGACTTAGTCTTGATCAACATTGAATCTTTCCAACTCTCTTCATTTGGATGATGTCTTGAAGGTAACCATGAATGATCACAGTCTCTTCTTCTTCAAGACATGCTTGCAATAAGCTCAACTCACACATGACCAATCTTTGGATAATTCCTTGAAAAGCACTTTGGCCATCTCAACTCACACATGACCAATCTTTGGATAGTTCCTTGAAAAGCACTTTGGCCATCTCATAAACTCCTTAAAACCAACACATGGACTTCAAGACAATCCTATGGACAAATGCTTCAAATATAACTCAAGGCAACCATTAGTCCATAGAGATTATCATCAATTACCAAAACCACACATGGGGGCACCGCATGTCCTTTCAATCTCCCCCATTTTGGTAATTGATGACAATCACTTTCAAGAGAGTTTATATAAGGAATTATTTATCACCATGCAATGCAACAACCAATTATTCATGTGTATGAGATGCAAATGCTTAGGTACAAAACCAAAGCAAGAAGAAAAAACTCTCTAAACTTATCCACAAAACTCTCTGAAACTTCTCCCCCATTGGCATCGATTGCCAAAAGTGGCGAAAAGCTTAGAAGGCCAATATAAATTGTGTTCCTCCATAAGTTGTGTATTTCTCAACAAGAGAGTGGAATGCCATACACATATCCAAAGGTAATACTTGGAGGAAGACCAACTATATTGAGGCACCAAGATTGCTAAAGGAAGATATGCCACAAAGACATAACAAAGAGAGACACAAGCAATCAGAAGATACCAATTGAAGCAAATAATCAAGGGATATCAATTGAACCAACTAGACCAAACATCCTACGTGCCACAAAAATAAAGATATTATGATATGAGCAGAGGATTGTGCTAAAGAAACTAGAGAAGCTCCCCATGATTTGTGCACATCAATAATTTTTTTATTTGGATACAAATTGCACAAAATAGGATCATAGCTCCCCCAAAATCAATAGAAACTTACAACAAGTGTAAGTGAGCATATAGGAAACAAAACCTAGTACTTGCAACAAACACATGGTTGAGCAACAAGTAAAAGAGGCAACTTAAGAAAGGGCTCAACCAAAATGATGTGTGTGAGTCAAGGCAAAACACTTGAGAAGACTAATGTACGGATGAGCATTAAGCATCAATAAAGTCTTGAAAGAACCTATGCTTGTGACACACGGTGCAAGGCCTATCATTCCCACACACAACTACCAAATGGGTTCACAAGCTTACTAATAAGCATATAAAGAACCTATGCTTGTGACAGCCCGTGGTGAAGATAGAGGATGAAAGCCTCATCAAGACGAGGGATACCAATTAAGATGGCAAAAGCCTTGTAAAGATAAGCATGAGGAAAATAATCTTCACCACACAAGAGTGCATCAAGATGCAAAGATAGAAGACACGCACTCAAGGCAAAAGCTTTCACGAAGTCACCAAAGAAATAACATAAGAAAGACAAGGTGGACGTGAAAGAACGGATATCAACTAGATATGCAACTTATCTCAAGTGTATAAGATTCTAGGTAGACGAAATCATGATGATATATATCTACAAAGAAGGATGTACACCCGAAATAGTTACAACACGAGGAACAAGATATCCAAAGGGGGGTCATACATATACCAATAAGATATTTGCTTGGAAGCATAGCACATGGCTGGATATGGTCTTATTGTATATAAATGAATTCCTACCACACACCCATCAAAGACATCACAACTAGCAACAAGAGATCATTATTGGGATGCTTTGAGAAAGGGAACAAGTATCACAAGAATGAATGAATAACATGCCATGATACAACCTACACAAGGTTGATGCAAGAAATGTGTGCATGAAGAATATGAAGATACTTGTTACCGAGTTAACATTGGAAGGATGTAGTAGATACCAATTGAAGGTAGATAGTAGTTCATTGATCATCCTAGCTCGACTCCAATAAGCACTGTTGGAAATATGCCCTAGAGGCAATAATAAATTGATTATTATTATATTTCCTTGTTCATGATAATCGTTTATTATCCATGCTAGAATTGTATTGATAGGAAACTCAGATACATGTGTGGATACATAGACAACACCATGTCCCTAGTAAGCCTCTAGTTGACTAGCTCGTTGATCAATAGATGGTTACGGTTTCCTAACCATGGACATTGGATGTCGTTGATGACGGGATCACAATCATTAGGAGAATGATGTGATGGACAAGACCCAATCCTAAGCCTAGCACATAGATCGTGTAGTTCGTTTGCTAAAGCTTTTCTAATGTCAAGTATCATTTCCTTAGACCATGAGATTGTGCAACTCCTGGATACCGTAGGTATACTTTGGGTGTGCCAAACGTCACAACGTAACTGGGTGGCTATAAAGGTGCACTACGGGTATCTCCAAAAGTGTTTGTTGAGTTGGCACGAATCGAGACTGGGATTTGTCACTCCGTGTAAACGGAGAGGTATCTGTGGGCCCACTCAGTAGGACATCATCATAATGTGCACAATGTGACCAAGGAGTTGATCACGGGATGATGTGTTACGGAATGAGTAAAGAGACTTGCCAGTAACGAGATTGAACAAGGTATTGGGATACCGACGATCGAATCTCGGGCAAGTATCGTACCGCTAGACAAAGGGAATTGTATACGGGATTGATCGAATCCTCGACATCGTGGTTCATCCGATGAGATCATCATGGAACATGTGGGAACCAACATGGGTATCCAGATCCCGCTGTTGGTTATTGACCGGAGAATGTCTCGGTCATGTCTGCATGGTTCTCGAACCCGTAGGGTCTACACACTTAAGGTTCGATGAGGCTAGGGTTATAAAGGAAGTTTGTATATCGTTACCGAATGTTGTTCAGAGTCCCGGATGAGATCCCGGGCGTCACGAGGAGTTCCGGAATGGTCCGGAGGTAAAGAATAATATATAGGAAGTGAGGTTTTGACCACCAGAAGTGTTTCGGGCGTCACCGGGACCACCGGAGGGTTCCGGGGGTTCCACCGGGAGGGGCCACTAGCCCCGGAGGCCTGCATGGGCCAAGAGTGGGAAGGGACCAGCCCCTGAGTGGGCTGGTGCGCCTCCCACAAGGCCAAAGGCGCAGATAGGAGGAGAAGGGGGAAACCCTAGGCGCAGATGGGCCTAAGGCCCACCCTAGGGCGCGCCCCCTCTCCCCCTCTTGGCCGCCCCCCTCCATCCCATCTAGGGCTGCCGCCCCCTAGGGGTGGGAACCCTAGAGGGGGCGCACCCTCCTCCCCTCCTCCTATAAATAGTGGAGGTTTTGGGCTGCCCAACATACGATTTGATCTCTCCCTGGCGCAGCCCTACCCCTCTCCCTCCTCGTCTCTTGCGGTGCTTGGCGAAGCCTTGCTGGAGTACCACGCTCCTCCTCCACCACCACGCCGTTGTGCTGCTACTGGATGGAGTCTTCCTCAACCTCTCCCTCTCTCCTTGCTGGATCAAGGCATGGGAGACGTCACCGGGCTGTACGTGTGTTGAACGCGGAGGTGCCGTCCGTTCGGCACTTGGATCTCCGGTGATTTGGATCACGACGAGTACGACTCCTTCAACCCCATTCTCTTGAACGCTTCCGCATAGCGATCTACAAGGGTATGTAGATGCACTCTCCTTCCCCTCGTTGCTAGTTTCTCCATAGATTGATCTTGGTGATGCGTAGAAAATTTTGAATTTCTACTACGTTCCCCAACAGTGGCATCATGAGCTAGGTCTATTGCGTAGATTCTATGCACGAGTAGAACACAAAGTAGTTGTGGGCGTTGATTTTGTTCAATATGCTTACCGTTACTAGTCCAATCTTGATTCGGCGGCATTGTGGGATGAAGCGGCCCGGACCAACCTTACACGTACTCTTACGTGAAACTGGTTCCACCGAATGACATGCACTAGTTGCATAAGGTGGCTAGCGGGTGTCTGTCTCTCCCACTTTAGTCGGATCGGATTCGATGAAAAGGGTCCTTATGAAGGGTAAATAGCAATTGGCATATCACGTTGTGGTTTTTGCGTAGGTAAGAAACGTTCTTGCTAGAAACCCATAGCAGCCACGTAAAACATGCAAACAACAATTAGAGGACGTCTAACTTGTTTTTGCAGGGTATGCCATGTGATGTGATATGGCCAAAAGGATGTGATGAATGATATATGTGATGTATGAGATTGATCATGTTCTTGTAATAGAAATCACGACTTGCATGTCGATGAGTATGACAACCGGTAGGAGCCATAGGAGTTGTCTTTATTTATTGTATGACCTGCGTGTCATTGAACAATGCCATGTAATTACTTTACTTTATTGCTAACCGGTAGCCATAGTAGTAGAAGTAATAGTTGGTGAGCAACTTCATGGAGACACGATGATGGAGATCATGGTGTCATGCCGGTGACAAGATGATCATGGAGCCCCAAGATGGAGATCAAAGGAGCTATATGATATTGGCCATATCATGTCACTATTATTTGATTGCATGTGATGCTTATCATGTTTTTGCATCTTGTTTACTTAGAATGACGGTAGTAAATAAGATGATCCCTCATAATAATTTCAAGAAAGTGTCCCCCCTAACTGTGCACCTGTTGGGGAACGTAGTAATTTCAAAAATTTCCTACACACACGCAAGATCATGGTGATGCACAACAACAAGAGGGGAGAGTGTTGTCTACGTACCCACGCAGACCGACTGCGGAAGCGATCACACAACGTAGAGGAAGTAGTCGTACGTCTTCCCGATCCGACCGATCCAAGCACCGTTACTCCGGCACCTCCGAGTTCTTAGCACACGTACAGCTCGATGACGATCCCCGGGCTCCGATCCAGCAAAGCTTTGGGGAGGAGTTCCGCCAGCATGACGGCGTGGTGACGATCTTGATGTTCTACTGTCGCAGGGCTTCGCCTAAGCACCGCTACAATATGACCGAGGTGGAATATGGTGGCAGGGGGCACCGCACACGGCTAAGGAACGATCACGTGGATTAACTTGTGTGTCTATGGGGTGCCCCCTGCCCCTGTATATAAAGGATGGAGGAGGAGGAGGCCGGCCAAGGCCATTGGTGCGGCCAGGATGGGAGTCCTACTAGGACTCCAAGTCCTAGTAGGAGTCCATCAAGAGGGGAGGAAGGGAGAAGGAAGTGGAGGAGTAGGAAAGGTGGCCGGCCCCCTTTTCCCTAGTCCAATTCGGACTAGAGGGGAGGGGGGGCGCAGCAGCCTTTTTCCTCTTCCCACTAAAGCCCATCAAGGCCCATTACTTCTCCCGTAACTACCTGGTACTCCGAAAAATACCCGAATCACTCGGAACCTTTCCGATGTCCGAATATAGTCGTCCAACATATCGATCTTTACGTCTCGACCATTTCGAGACTCCTCGTCATGTCCCCGATCTCATCCGGGACTCCGAACTCCTTCGGTACATCAAAACTCATAAACTCATAATATAACTGTCATCGAAACCTTAAGCGTGCGGACCCTACGGTTCGAGAACAATGTAGACATGACCGAGACATGTCTTCGGTCAATAACCAATAGCGGGACCTGGATGCCCATATTGGATCCTACATATTCTACGAAGATCTTTATCGGTCAGACCGCATAACAACATACGTTGTTCCCTTTGTCATCGGTACGTTACTTGCCCGAGATTCGATCATCGGTATCCAATACCTAGTTCAATCTCGTTACCGGCAAGTCTCTTTACTCGTTCCGTAATACATCATCTCACAACTAACATATTAGTTGCAATGCTTGCAAGGCTTATGTGATGTGCAGTACCGAGAGGGCCCAGAGATACCTCTCCGACATTCGGAGTGACAAATCCTAATCTCGAAATACGCCAACCCAACATCTACCATTGGAGACACCTGTAGAGCTCCTTTATAATCACCCATTTACGTTGTGACGTTTGGTAGCACACAAAGTGTTCCTCCGGCAAACGGGAGTTGCATAATCTCATAGTCATAGGAACATGTATAAGTCATGAAGAAAGCAATAGCAACATACTAAACGATCGGGTGCTAAGCTAATGGAATGGGTCATGTCAATCAGATCATTCAACTAATGATGTGACCTCGTTAATCAAATAACAACTCTTTGTTCATGGTTAGGAAACATAACCATCTTTGATTAACGAGCTAGTCAAGTAGAGGCATACTAGTGACACTCTGTTTGTCTATGTATTCACACATGTATTATGTTTCCGGTTAATACAATTCTAGCATGAACAATAAACATTTATCATGATATAAGGAAATAAAAAATAACTTTATTATTGCCTCTAGGGCATATTTCCTTCAGTCTCCCACTTGCACTAGAGTCAATAATCTAGATCACATCACCATGTGATTAACATCGATAGTTCACATCATCATGTGATTAACACCCATAGTTCACATCGCTATGTGACCAACACCCAAAGGGTTTACTAGATTCAGTAATCTAGTTCACATCGCTATGTGATTAACACCCAAGGAGTACTAAGGTGTGATCATGTTTTGCTTGTGAGAGAATCTTAGTCAACGGGTCTGCCACATTCAGATCCGCATGTATTTTGCAAATTTTTATGTCAACAATGCTCTGCATGGAGCTACTCTAGCTAATTGCTCCCACTTTCAATATGTATCTAGACCGAGACTTAGAGTCATCTAGATTAGTGTCAAACTTGCATCGGCGTAACCCTTTACGACGGACCTTTTTTTCACTTCCATAATCGAGAAACATATCCTTATTCCACTAAGGACAATTTTGACCGCTGTCCAGTGATCTACTCCTAGATCACTATTGTACTCCCTTGCCAAACTCAGTGGTAGGGCATACAATAGATCTGGTATACAGCATGGCATACTTTATAGAACCTCTGACTGAGGCATAGGGAATGACTTTCATTCTCTTTCTATTTTCTACCATGGTCGGGCTTTGAGTCTTACTCAAGTTCACACCTTGTAACACAGGCAAGAACTCTTTCTTTGACTGTTCCATTTTGAACTACTTCAAAATCTAGTCAAGGTATGTACTCATTGAAAAAACGTATCAAGCGTCTTGATCTATCTCTATAGATCTTGAAGCTCAATATGTAAGCAGCTTCACCGAAGTCTTTCTTTGAAAAACTCCTTTCAAACACTCCTTTTATGCTTTACAGAATAATTCTACATTATTTCCGATCAACAATATGTCATTCACATATACTTATCAGAAATGCTGTAGTGCTCCCACTCACTTTCTCGTAAATACAGGCTTCACCGCAAGTCTGTATAAAACTATATGCTTTGATCAACTCATCAAAGCGTATATTCCAACTCCGAGATGCTTGCACTAGTCCACAGATGGATTGCTGTAGTTTGCACATTTTGTTAGCACCTTTCGGATTGACAAAACCTTCTGGTTGCATCGTATACAACTCTTCTTTAGTAAATCCATTAAGGAATGTAGTTTTGTTTATCCATTTGCCAGATTTCATAAAACGCGGCAATTGCTAACATGATTCGGACAGACTTAAGCATAGATACGAGTGAGAAACTCTCATCGTAGTCAACACCTTGAACTTGTCGAAAACCTTTTGCGACAATTCTAGCTTTGTAGATAGTAACACTACTATCAGCGTCCATCTTCCTCTTGAAGATCCATTTATTCTCAATTGCTTGCCGATCATCGGGCAAGTCAACCAAAGTCCATACTTTGTTCTCATACATGGATCCCATCTCAGATTTCATGGCTTCAAGCCACTTTGCGGAATCTGGGCTCACCATCGCTTCTTCATAGTTCGTAGGTTCATCATGATCTAGTAGCATGACTTCCAGAACAGGATTACCGTACCACTCTGGTGCGGATCTTACTCTGGTTGATCTACGAGGTTCAGTAGTATCTTGATCTGAAGTTTCATGATCATTATCATTAGCTTCCTCACTAACTGGTGTAGGTGTCACTGAAACAGTTTTCTGTGATGTACTACTTTCTAGTAAGGGAGCAGGTACAGTTACCTCGTCAAGTTCTACTTTCCTCCCACTCACTTCTTTCGAGAGAAACTCCTTCTCCAGAAAGTTTCCGAATTTAGCAACAAAAGTCTTGCCTTCGGATCTGTGATAGAAGGTGTATCCAATAGTTTCCTTTGGATATCCTATGAAGACGCACTTCTCTGATTTGAGTTTGAGCTTATCAGGATGAAACTTTTTCATATAAGCATCGCAACCCCAAACTTTAAGAAACGACAGCTTAGGTTTCATGCCAAACCATAGTTCACATGGTGTCGTCTCAACGGATTTAGATGGTGCCCTATTTAACGTGAATGCAGCTGTCTCTAATGCATAACCCCAAAACAATAGTGGTAGATCGGTAAGAGACATCATAGATTGCACTATATCCAATAAAGTACGATTATGACGTTCGGACACACCATTACACTATGGTGTTCCAGGTGGCGTGAGTAGTGAAACTATTCCACATTGTTTTAATTGAAGACCAAACTCGTAACTCAAATATTTGTCTCCGCGATCAGATCGTAGAAACTTTATTTTCTTGTCACGATGATTTTCCACTTCACTCTGAAATTCTTTTGAACTTTTCAAATGTTTCAGACTTATGTTTCATCAAGTAGATATACCCATATCTGCTCAAATCATCTGTGAAGTTCAGAAAATAACGATACTTGCCGTGAGCCTTAACACTCATCGGACCGCATACATCAGTATGTATTATTTCCAATAAGTCAGTTGCTCGCTCCGGAGAACGGAGTCTTAGTCATCTTGCCCATGAGGCATGGTTCGCAAGCATCAAGTGCATAATCAAGTGATTCCAAAATCCCATCAGCATGGAGTTTCTTCATGCGCTTTATACCAATATGACCTAAACGGCAGTGCTACAAATAAGTTGCACTATCATTATTAACTTCGCATCTTTTGGTTTCAATATTATGAATATGTGTATCACTACGATCGAGATCCAATGAACTTGTTTCATTGGGTGTATGACCATCGAAGGTTTTATTCATGTAAACAGAACAACAATTATTCTCTGATTTTAATGAATAACCGTATTGCAATAAACATGATCAAATCATATTCATGCTCAACGCAAAAACCAAATAACACTTATTTAGGTTCAACACTAATCCCGAAAGTATAGGGGAGTGTGCGATGATGATCATATCAATCTTGGAACCACTTCCAACACACATCGTCACTTCACCCTTAATTAGTCTCTGTTTATTCTGCAACTCCCGTTTCGAGTTACTAATCTTAGCAACTGAACTAGTATCAAATACTGAGGGGTTGCTATAAACACTAGTAAAGTACACATCAATAACATGTATATCAAATATACTTATGTTCACTTTGCCATCCTCTTTATCTGCCAATCACTTGGGGTAGTTCCGCTTCCAGTGACCAGTCCCTTTGCAGTAGAAACACTTAGTCTCAGGCTTAGGACCAGACTTGGGCTTCTTCACTTGAGCAGCAACTTGCTTGCCGTTCTTCTTGAAGTTCCCCTTCTTCCCTTTGCCCTTTTCTTGAAACTAGTGATCTTGTCAACCATCAACACTTGATGTTCTTTCTTGATTTCTACCTTCATCAATTTCATCATCATGAAAAGCTCGGGATTCGTTTCCGTTATCCCTTGCATATCATAGTTCATCACGAAGTTTTACTAACTTGGTGATGGTGACTAGAGAATTCTGTCAATCACTATCTTATCTGGAAGATTAACTCCCACTTGATTCAAGCGATTGTAGTACTCAGACAATCTGGGCACATGCTCACTAGTTGAGCGATTCTCCTCCATCTTTTAGCTATAGAACTTGTTGGAGACTTCATATCTCTCAACTCGGGTATTTGCTTGAAATATTAACTTCAATTCCTGGAACATCTCATATGGTCCATGACGTTCAAAACGTCTTTGAAGTCCCGATTCTAAGCCGTTAAGCATGGTGCACTAAACTATCAAATAGTCATCATATTGAGCTAGCCAAACGTTCATAACGTCTGCATCTGCTCCTGCAATAGGTCTGTCACCTAGCGGTGCATCAAGGACATAATTCTTCTGTGCAGCAATGAGGATAAACCTCAGATCACGGATCCAATCCGCATCATTGCTACTAACATCTTTCAACACAATTTTTCTCTAGGAACATATCAAAATAAACATATGAAAGCAACAAGGCAAGCTATTGATCTACAACATAATTTGCAAAATACTACCAGGACTAAGTTCATGATAAATTTAAGTTCAATTAATCAGATTACTTAAGAACTCCCACTTAGATAGACATCCCTCTAATCCTCTAAGTGATCACGTGATCCAAATCAACTAAACCATAACCGATCATCACGTGAGATGGAGTAGTTTTCAATGGTGAACATCGTTATGTTGATCATATCTACTATATGATTCACGCTCGACCTTTCGGTCTCCGTGTTCCGAGGCCATATCTGCATATGCTAGGCTCGTCAAGTTTAACCTGAGTATTCCGCGTGTGCAAAACTGGCTTGCACCCGTTGTAGATGGACATAGAGCTTATCACACCCGATCATCACGTGGTGTCTGGCCACGACGAACTTTGGCAACGGTGCATACTCAGGGAGAACACTTCTTGATAATTAGTGAGAGATCATCTTAAAATGCTACCGTCAAACTAAGCAAAATAAGATGTATAAAAGATAAACATCATATGCAATCAAAATATGTGACATGATATGGCCATCATCATCTTGCGCCTTTGATCTCCATCTCCAAAGTACTGTCATGATCTCTATCGTCACCGGCATGACACCATGATCTCCATCATCTTGATCTATATCAATGTGTCGTCACACGGTCGTCTCGCCAACTATTGCTCTTGCAACTATTGCTGTCGCATAGCGATAAAGTAAAGCAATTATTTGGCGCTTGCATCTTATGCAATATAGAGACAACCATAAGGCTTTTGCCAGTTGCCGATAACTTTAACAAAACATGATCATCTCATACAACAACTTATATCTCATCACGTTTTGACCATATCACATCACAACATGCCCTGCAAAAACAAGTTAGACGTCCTCTACTTTGTTGTTGCAAGTTTTACGTGGCTGCTACGGGCTTAAGCAAGAACCAATCTCACCTACGCATCAAAACCACAACGATAGTTTGTCAATTTGACTCCGTTTTAACCTTCGCAAGGACCAGGCGTAGCCACACTCAGTTCAACTAAAGTTGGAGAAACAGTCACCCGCAAGTCACCTATGTGCAAAGCACGTCGGGGAAACCGGTCTCGCGTAAGCGTACGCGTAATGTCGGTCCGGGCCGCTTCATCCAACAATACCGCCGAACCAAAGTATGGCATGCTGGTAGGCAGTATGAATTATATCGCCCACAACTCACTTGTGTTCTACTCGTGCAAATAACATCAAACCATAAAAACCTAGGCTCGGATGCCACTGTTGGGGAACGTAGTAATTTCAAAAATTTCCTACACACACGCAAGATCATGGTGATGCACAGCAACGAGAGGGGAGAGTGTTGTCTACGTACCCACGCAGACCGACTGCGGAAGCGATCACACAACGTAGAGGAAGTAGTCGTACGTCTTCCCGATCCGACCGATCCAAGCACCGTTACTCCGGCACCTCCGAGTTCTTAGCACACGTACAGCTCGACGACGATCCCCGGGCTCCGATCCAGCAAAGCTTTGGGGAGGAGTTCCGCCAGCATGACGGCGTGGTGACGATCTTGATGTTCTACTGTCGCAGGGCTTCGCCTAAGCACCGCTACAATATGACCGAGGTGGATGGTGGCAGGGGGCACCGCACACGGCTAAGGAATGATCACGTGGATCAACTTGTGTGTCTATGGGGTGCCCCCTGCCCCTGTATATAAAGGATGGAGGAGGAGGAGGCCGGCCAAGGCCATTGGTGCGGCCAGGATGGGAGTCCTACTAGGACTCCAAGTCCTAGTAGGAGTCCATCAAGAGGGGAGGAAGGGAGAAGGAAGTGGAGGAGTAGGAAAGGTGGCCGGCCCCCTTTTCCCTAGTCCAATTCGGACTACAGGGGAGGGGGGCGCAGCAGCCTTTTTCCTCTTCCCACTAAAGCCCATCAAGGCCCATTACTTCTCCCGTAACTACCCGGTACTCCGAAAAATAGCCGAATCACTCGGAACCTTTCCGATGTCCGAATATAGTCGTCCAATATATCGATCTTTACGGCTCGACCATTTCAAGACTCCTCGTCATGTCCCCGATCTCATCCGGGACTCCGAACTCCTTCGGTACATCAAAACTCATAAACTCATAATATAAGTGTCATCGAAACCTTAAGCGTGCGGACCCTACGGTTCGAGAACAATGTAGACATGACCGAGACACGTCTCCGGTCAATAACCAATAGCGGGACCTGGATGCCCATATTGGCTCCTACATATTCTACGAAGATCTTTATCGGTCAGACCGCATAACAACATATGTTGTTCCCTTTGTCATCGGTACGTTACTTGCCCGAGATTCGATCATCGGTATCCAATACCTAGTTCAATCTCGTTACCGGCAAGTCTCTTTACTCGTTCCGTAATACATCATCTCACAACTAACATATTAGTTGCAATGCTTGCAAGGCTTATGTGATGTGCATTACTGAGAGGGCCCAGAGATACCTCTCCGACATTCGGAGTGACAAATCCTAATCTCGAAATACGCCAACCCAACATCTACCATTGGAGACACTTGTAGAGCTCCTTTATAATCACCCATTTACGTTGTGACGTTTGGTAGCACACAAAGTGTTCCTCCGGCAAACGGGAGTTGCATAATCTCATAGTCATAGGAACATGTATAAGTCATGAAGAAAGCAATAGCAACATACTAAACGATCGGGTGCTAAGCTAATGGAATGGGTCATGTCAATCAGATCATTCAACTAATGATGTGACCTCGTTAATCAAATAACAACTCTTTGTTCATGATTAGGAAACATAACCATCTTTGATTAACGAGCTAGTCAAGTAGAGGCATACTAGTGACACTCTGTTTGTCTATGTATTCACACATGTATTATGTTTCCGGTTAATACAATTCTAGCATGAACAATAAACATTTATCATGATATAAGGAAATAAATAATAACTTTATTATTGCCTCTAGGGCATATTTCCTTCAGCACCGTTGCGACAGTTCGTTGTTTCGAAGCACCACGTGATGATCGGGTGTGATAGATTCTAACGTTCACATACAACGGGTGTAAGACAGATTTACACACGCGAAACACTTAGGTTGACTTGACGAGCCTAGCATGTACAGACATGGCCTCGGAACACAAGAGACCGAAAGGTCGAGCATGAGTCGTATGGTAGATATGATCAACATGAAGATGTTCACCGATGATGACTAGTTCGTCTCACGTGATGATCGGGCACGGCCTAGTTGACTCGGATCATGTAATCACTTAGATGACTAGAGGGATGTCTATCTGAGTGGGTGTTCATAAGATGAACTTAATTATCCTGAACATAGTCAAAAGATCTTCGCAAATTATGTCGTAGCTCGCGCTTCAGTTCTACTATTTAGATGACTAGGTCCGTAAACTGAGGATTGTCCTCATTGCTTCATAGAAGGCTTATGTCCTTAATGCACCGCTCAGTGTGCTGAACCTCGAACGTCGTCTGTGGATGTTGCGAACATCTGACATACACATTTTGATAACTATGTGATAGTTCAGTTAAACGGTTTAGAGTTGAGGCACCGAAGACGTTTTGAAACGTCGCGAAACATATGAGATGTTTCGAGGGCTGAAATTGGGATTTCAGGCTCGTGCCCACGTCAAGAGGTATGAGACCTCCGACGATTTTCTTAGCCTGCAAACTAAGGAGAAAAGCTCAATTGTTGAGCTTGTGCTCAGATTGTCTAAGTACAACAATCATTTGAATCGAGTAGGAGTTGATCTTCCAGATGAGATAGTGATGTTTCTCCGAAGTCATTACCACCAAGCTGCTGGAGCTTCGTGATGAACTATAATATATCGGGGACATATATGATGATCCTTGAGATATTCGCGATGTTTGACACCACAAAAGTAGAAATCAAGAAGGAGCATCAATTGTTGATGGTTGGTGAAACCACTAGTTTCAAGAAGGGCAAGGGCAAGAAGGGATACTTCATGAAACGGCAATTCAGCTGCTGCTCTAGTGAAGAAACCCAAAGTTGAACCCAAACCCGAGACTAAGTGCTTCTGTAATAAGGGGAACAGCCACTGGAGCAGAATTACCCTAGATACTTGGTAGATGAGAAGGCTGGCAAGGTCGGTAGAAGTATATTGGATATACATTGTGTTAATGTGTACTTTACTAGTACTCCTAGTAGCACCAGGGTATTAGATACCGGTTCGGTTACTAAGTGTTAGTAATTCGAAATAAAAGCTACGGAATAAACGGAGACTAGCTAAAAGGTGAGATGACGATATGTGTTGGAAGTATTTCCAAGGTTGATCAAATATCGTACGCTCCCTCTACCATCAAGATTGGTGTTTGCGTTGAGCATAGACATGATTGGATTATGTCTATCGCAATACGGTTATTCATTTAAGGAGAATAATGGTTATTCTGTTTATTTGAATAATACCTTCAATGGTCTTGCACCTAAAATGAATGGTTTATTGAATCTCGATCGTAGTGATACACATGTTCATGCAAAAAGATATAAGATAGTAATTGAAAGTGCGTTATATCGACTAGAGGGGGGGTGAATAGGCGATTTTTATGAAAGTCTTCAAAACATGAGAGTTATGAAGACAAACAGCGAAGAGTATGCCTATTACTATGCAGCGGAAGTTAGATTACACTAGGCCAGCCATGGTCATGTATTCAATAGAGTGAAAGCACAATGATAAATAGCTTCAGTGTAATAAGGATCAGGTAGGAAGAAGTTATGAAGCCAAACAGATCATACTTTCATGTTGTGAAGACAAAAAGATAAAGCAAGCATGCAATGGATTCACAATGAGTAACAGTAAGAGAAGGAAGTGAAGATAAAACCAGTGACTCGTTGAAGACAATGATATGTTGGACCAGTTCCAGTTGTTGTGACAACTGTACGTCTGGTTGGAGCGGCTAGGTATTTAAACCTTAGGACACACAGTCCCGGACACCCAGTCCTGAACACACAGTTCAGGACACCAAGTCCTCACCGTATTCTTCTTGAGCTAAGGTCACTTAGTCCTCGCCCAATAACTCTGGTAAGTCTTCAAGGTAGACTCCCAAACCTTCACAGACTTCGTTCACTGGCAATCCACAATGTCTCTTGGATGCTCTGAACGCGATGCCTAACCGTCTGGAGGATTCACAGTCCTCAAGTGTAATAAGTCTTCAGATCACACAGACACGAAGACTTAAGTGATGCCCAATTTACTCTGGCTTTGGATGGTTAGGGCTTTTCTCCTCACTAGGAATTTTTCTCTCAAAGGCTTCGAGGTGGGTTGCTCTCAAACGACAAAAGCCGTGCACTGAAATCTGAGCAGCCAACCGCTTATGGTTGTGGGGGTGGGCTATTTATAGCCACTTGGCAACCCGACCTGATTTGTTCGAAATGACCCTGGGTCACTAAGGAACTGACACGTGTCTCAACGGTCAGATTTCGAACCCTCATGGCAACTTTACTTGGGCTACAAGCAAAGCTGACTTGTCCGGCTCTGGACAAGGTTCGCTCTCATTGTCTTCACTCGAAGACATAGGTTTTTGATTTAGGCATCACTTCAGTCATTCTGACTGGTTCTCCTGGACCCCACTTAACAGTACGGTGGTTCCTATGACTCAACACAAAATAAAAAGAACTACGAAAGATCTAAGTCTTCGAGCTCCATAGGCTTCATAACGTGTCTTCTTTTGTCATAGTCTTCAATGTGAATATCTTCATATACCACCTTTGTCTTCAATGTCTTCATACATTTTTAGGGGTCATCTCTGGTAGTAAAACCGAATCAATGAGGGACTTCTACCTGTGTTTTCCTGCAATCCTCACAAACACATTAGTCCCTCAACTAGGTTTGTCGTCAATACTCCAAAACCAACTAGGGGTGGCACTAGATGCACTTACAATCTCCCCCTTTTTGGTGATTGATGACAAACTAGTTGAAGTTTTCAACGGGGAATATAAAGTGTGAAGTTTGTAAAGGATAGGGAATTGTCTTCATAAGTTGCAAGGGCTCCCCCTGAAGATGTGCATATAAGTTAATTTGCTTTTGGAATGCAAATGCACATGGCAGGTTGTACTTGTGGAGATCCACTTCAGCTTATGATGACAATCCACTATGCATGTGAAAGTATATGAAGATAATGTCATGCATAATGGAAAATGGACGTCTGCAGAATGATATAAGTGCGGAGTTTATCGTCGCACATGCGGAATTTATCTTCGCAAACAAGTAGCAGACGACCATCGAGTTTTAGTGTTTACAACACAAAGAACCAAATGAAGCAAAAGCAAGAGTTGTAAACACGAAGCAAAAATATAACGAGACATAAGGCACCCGCCCATATTGACCCGCTTGAAGACTATAGACATCATATACTTCTCCCCCTTTTGTCAGTAATGACCAAAAAGGTTTGAAGACATAGAGTTTTCTACGCGTTCCCAGGCGCAGCAGGGTCGGTGGAGTTGTTTGGCGGTGCAGAGCTTGGATGTGCTGAAGCAGGTGGTGGTGAAGTAGCATCGTCGTCTTCATCAATGATCCTTGCAGTAACTGTGGCAGCAGATGAAGAAAACTCAGAGTCTTCAAGTGATGGTGTGTTGCGCATCACAGCCCTTCTAGGAGGTGTGGTGTCAAACTTGAAGCGCTCTGTGAAGCCATCCTCTTCAAGTTCAGCTTCAGTGCATATCATTGAGAGCCCTTTCCACGTACGACGGCAAGTCTCATGTGTAACGAAGGCATTCTTGGTGGCAAGGTTTCGAAGACGATTGACATCCACCAAGAGGCTCTTCATCTGACGCTTTAGCCAGTCGTGATGCCTATCTTGCTTTTGGTGAAGGGCCACAAGAAGCTCTCGGTCAGTGAGGACACGAGCACGCTTCTTGGGTCTTGGAGCATTTGTGCTGTCTGTGGCTTCAGTAGATGCTGGTGCACGTGTAGTGCCAGCCAACGGATATACCCTGGATATGGCTTCAACACCTTCAACATTCTGCGTGAAGCTCTGGTGTTCTGCATTCTGAAGACTTATCGGTTGCTTGTCAGGCTCAGGATATATTGCGTCAGCAGAGGTATCCACATCTGGCAGGAAGATCCGATGGTTTCGGGCTGAGGGCTGATACGAGATCGTAGAGTGCAGTTTGATCAGCCTCATCACCCAAGGGGCATAGAACTTCAAACCAAATAATTCCGAGCCTGACGCTGCAAGTTGGTGTATGAAGAGATCCTGTGCGTTGAAGCATTTGCCATGCAGGATATAGAATATGAGAGTCTTCATTGCACCTTCAATCTTTGCATTTGGAGAGTGCCCCTTAATGGGCCAGAGAGTCCGCCGGATGATGTGATATATGGTCCTGGGCAGGTACTCTAGGTCTTCAACGAAGAACTCAGTAGGATAAGGTGCATCATGAGGCAAAGGCTTCATCATTGAGAGCATCTGACTCATATTGGGTTCAGGCCTCTGGAATATGCTCTCAATAGCTTCAGAATGTAGTTGACAGCCTTCCTCGAAGAATTCGCCTGGAGTGGGCAGGCCGGTGAGCTCAATGATATCAAATGCATTGGCTTCATGATGGACATTGCCAGTCATCCACTCCAGGATCCAAGTCTTCGGATCTATGTTGTATCCTTTTATATGAAGGGTGGCATAGAACTGAAGCAGAAGCTCTTCATTCCAGTGCTCTTCATCAGTCACAAACGACAGCAGACCCACTTGCCTGAAGCAATCCAAAGCTTCCTTAAGACATGGCAGACCAGCAATGGCTTCAACCTCAAGGCGCTTGTGCGGGAAGATGCGACCTTGGTTGTATAAGATGCATGAATAATAGCTGCACTGAGAATAGCTCCAGAACCTATCTGATACAATCCTTTCCCTTGAATAGGGGTTCTTGGAGCTATTGAAAAATGTATTGTCTGCCTTGAAGCTGTTAATATCAAAGGAGCCAGGTGCTGATGCAGGACCTGGGAACCTTGGAAGCCTTGGGACTGGCTTCTGGACATGAGGCCTGTGCTCAATGTGATAATCAAACTGTGGACCTGCAGCAGACTCAGGAACAGAAGCGTCTGGCTCAGTAGCTTCGCTGTCTGCTGAAGCATTTGGTGGGGCGGGCTCCACATTGGCTTCAGTGTTTGTGGTGGCAGCCGCAACATTTTCTTCCTCCGCTTGTGTAGTTGGAGGGACAACTTCAGGCACATTCTCCCGGAGAACTGCATCTTGACGGAGCGGGGAAGTGGGTTCTGGTGGTGCTTCTACATTGTCTTCGGCTGATGCAGCCGGAATTTCTGCAGTATGGACTTGAGGCCTTGGACCTTTGCGAAGCCTACGGAACGCAGACGACGCTTGTGGGGTTGGAGTGGGCTGGGCCTCAATGTCTTGTTCCTCCTGAGGGCGATCCGCCCATGACTCATCTTGTGCCATTGGCGTCAGAGGACGACCAATACTGATGAGTTCGCTTGTTTCAAGCGGAGGAAGCGCTGCACCATCTTGTACATTGTCTTGGTGACCAATGTCTTCAGCAGCTGTGGGGTCGGCTGCTGGAATATCTTCAGCTTCAGGAGCCTCTGTGGGAGCAGGCTCATGAACTGTCAGTCGTCTTTCTGCATTGGGGTGAATGACAGAAAGGGGTTCAACCATCAAGGGCTCTGTGGGAGCAGCCCTAGATTTCTTGGTCTTGCGCTTCTTTTTGCTGGGGGCAGTAGGAGAGGCTTCAGAGCTCTTCCTTTTTCTGGCTTCTGCCTCTGCAGTTCTTGTCTTCTTTAGCTCTGAAGCTATTGACCGGCTCTTTGGCTTCGAGCCAGTCGTTGCAGTGGGGAAGACAATTTGAACCGCTTCTTGTCTAGGTGCCTCTGGTTCAGCCACAACAGGCTTCTTCTTCTTCTTCGCGGCCATCTTGGGGTCGATGCCAGGACGCCCAAGTGCCTTGCGCTTTTCAGCCTCGTTGTAGGCTTGAACACATTTTTCTGCCAAAGACTTCATCCGCTCACGTGAGCCCTGAGCTTCAGCACGCTTCTTCAAAAAGTTTTCTTTGAGCTCATGCAGCATGGTTTTGAAGCTTCTCACTTCCTGCCGCTGAGGCTGGCCATGCACTTCTTGAACTGAGCCTTTTCGTGATCAATTTTCTGCTTCAGCTCAACGATGCGCTGAGCAATGGCAAGTTCTGAAGCGATTGCGCCTTGAAAGGCGATGCTGAGGCCAACAGACAGCTGCAGATCATTGAAGCTTATGTCTGGTGAGTCAAACCATTCATCGATAAAGCTGTGGATGATGGCGACATCAAAGAGAGGCAGATTGTTGAAGATTTCAGCTTCTTCTTTGCTTTTGATAAGCTGCTCTAGAGCGTCATCTCCCAGATCTTCATCGCTTGATAGATCAATGGCTTCGCTGCGCAGAATGGCAGTAGCAGTGAGCTCTTTGCCTGTTTGTTGCTGGGGCTCCTTTTCCTTCAGGGGCTTGGAGACGCGGGATACGTCTTCAGACTGCACACTGACTTCAGGAGGTGCAATTTTCAATGGCTTTGCCCTTGAGATTTTTGAGGTAGGGGCCGGCTTTGAAGCTTTTGGTTTCTTTGTCTGCTTTGGCTTCGGCACAGCAGGAGCTTCATCAGAATCAGAGTCAGCTGGAGGGTCATTCACAGCAGTCCGTTGGACTAAGATGTGGGTGATCAGGCCCTCAAGATTGGCAAATGGACCGATGACATTGGGTTTCGCGTCGCGTGTGCCATCTGCCCTAGGTGCGGAGGGACCAGGGTTGAAGTCTAACCCAAATTTCTTCTTATTTAGCTTCGCTGACTTTTGGGTAAACTGAAAGTTGCGCTTGAAGAGATTGTCATCACGGCACCAGAGGAGTGACGACAGATGCGCATCATCAGGCTGTGGTCCTCGGACCATGCATGGGTAGAAGCCTTGAGCAATGGCTTCATCTCTGGTCTTGGGTATGAGATTCTTGTATAAGATGTCCCCCCATGGTTTCTTGATGGCACTCTTTTCAGCATACTCCTGAGTGACGAAGCGGTATTTGAACCACTATTCTGCCCAATAGCGTTGAATCCATTGGATTCGGGTCTTGCGCTGCCCATAGCTCTCTTCTGGATCTATTTTGTACATTTCTGCCAAGTCTTCAGGCAGATCTTTGGAAGTTCCCTCACGTCTCTGTCTGCCCCCCTTCCTTGCTGCTGCTTCTGAAGCCATAAACTTTAACTTGAAGGGCTTCAAAACTTTCAAAGGCTTCAAAGGCTTTCTTTTTCTGGACCAACAGGAACTGGCTTCAGGAGAGTTTATGTGATGCTGTAGGAATTCTGCAAATGAATGCAGACTATGAGAACCGAAGGATTCTCCCACGGACATGTACCTATGACAGCATTAAGGTGCGAGGGAAGGGGAAGAGGTCATATGCATTCTCAGAAGGTTTTGAAGATTAATCAGTTTAGAAGACATTGACCGCATCGTGCGAAGACATTCACTCATAGATAAGAAGTTGGTTCCAGATTTGTATGAACCCACAGATCAGTACAAGTGAGGAATCTAACTACTTTATGAAGCACAAGTGAATATACTAGGCATGTCATGAGATGCAGCGAGAGATCTAACTAGTGTGAAGAGAAACTTCTTATGGTAGAAAGTGACAGAACCATGAGATCAAAGGGGCTGTAAAAAGAAGTTTTGTTTACCACACTGGAACTGCTAGACGGAAGGGAGTTGATGCCGAGCAGTTCAGTCCTCCGTGCCCTAACTTGGCGACGGAAAACACCTACGGCGACGGCGGAGAGGACGATGTCCGCGGTCGGCGTGAGGACGGCGTTGGAGAGGTTGCGGCAGCGAAGCGCTTCGTCTCCGGCGTTGTCGAGTGCTAGCGGTGGCGCTAGGGTTCGTGCGAGGGTGGAAGAAGGAGATAATGACCGCGGTAAGTGTGAATTTATAGGCTCAGGGGCGGCACTGTGCTATTACACATGTGCCCCTGGCGGTTCGCATTTGAGGAACGCGTGGCCAGTTAGCGGAAGTTTGGGGTTTGTTCCACGTCCCACGCACGCCTAAATTGTCGGGCGGTTGTTCCTGCTTCTCCGGATTTTATGTGGAGGAATGAGCATTAAAAACGGACTTTATGGTTGTCTCTATATCTTCAGCTGACAAGGACACAGTGAAGACATTCGACAGTTTCAATAGAATGCATATGACTTGGAGAGATAGAATTTGATATAGAAAGCATAGAGAGATTAGGGTCCGATCACATTCACTTAGTTCAAAAGATTCAACCAAGAAGACATAGCTATAAGTGAATGCTATAGAGGACAGAACACTATTATGTATATATCTATATAATCAATGTAGTGAAGATAATCATGAAGACATGTTGAGTTCGAAGCCAAACCAAATGTGAAGATATTGCAAGGTAACGCCATGAGTGAAACACTTCAAAATGGAACGTTTGGTGGTGGCGTTACCCACCGTATAGGAAGTATTAGACCCAGACACGACGCACAATTATCGTGGCGCTCCGAAGTCAAATTCCACATTAATGTATTCACACTTAGAATGTATGTCTTCATTGATTGAAGATATACTTTACTTTGTGTGTTGCACATCTAAGTCATCAATATGCATAAGTGTTAGGATGTGTGCCTGATCACAGGACATTTGAGGATTCCAAGATATTTAGCTCACACCGTAACTTGCAAAACCTCTTCTCGTCCAAGGGCTTGGTGAAGATATCTGCCAATTGCTCTTCAGTGTTGACGTGTATGATATCAATGTCTTCCTTCACAACATGATCTCTGAGAAAGTGATGACGAATTTCAATGTGCTTTGTCTTCGAGTGCTGAACTGGGTTGTTGGCAATCTTGATGGCGCTTTCGTTGTCGCAGTATAGTGGCACCTGCTTCAGATGAATGCCATAGTCCTTGAGTGTTTGCTTCATCCACAGAAGCTGAGCGCAGCAAGATCCAACAGCAATGTATTCAGATTCAGCAGTGGAGAGAGATACACAGTTCTGCTTCTTTGAAGACCAACATACAAGTGATCGTCCCAGAAAGTGACATGTGCCTGATGTAGACTTGCGATCAACCTTGTCACCAGCATAATCAGCATCCGAAAATCCAACCAAATCAAACTCTGAGCCCTTTGGATACCATAATCCTAGAGTTGGGGTGTGAGCCAAATATCGAAGAATTCGCTTCACAGCTAAGTGATGCGACTCCTTTGGTGCCGCTTGAAATCGAGCACACATGCAAACACTAAGCATGATATCTGGCCTAGATGCACATAAATAAAGCAAAGACCCAATCATGGAGCGGTATACCTTTTGATCGAACTCTTTACCATTGTCGTCAGGACCTAGATGATGTTTGGCTGGCATTGGTGTTGTGAAGCCTTTGCAGTCTTGCATACCAAACTTCTTCAGGCAATCTTTGAGATACTTCTCTTGAGATATGAAGATGCCATTGCGCTGTTGTCGTATTTGAAGACCAAGGAAGAATTTTAGCTCCCCCATCATGGACATCTGATATTGCTCTTGCATCATATATCCAAACTCTTCACTGTACTTCTAATTGGTGCAGCCGAAGATAATGTCATCCACATATATTTGGCACACAAACAGTTCACCATCATATGTCTTCGTGAAAAGAGTGGGATCCAGGGAACCAGGTATGAAGCCTTTGCTCTTCAGGAAGTACTTGAGTGTGTCATACCAGGCCCTAGGGGCTTGTTTGAGGCCATACAGTGCCTTGTTGAGCTTGTATACCATGTCAGGATGTTTTGGATTTTCAAAGCCAGGCGGTTGTGCAACATACACTTCTTCTTCAATCTTGCCATTGAGAAAGGCACTTTTCACATCCATTTGCTATAGAAGTAAGTTATGATGATTTGCATAGGCCAGCAGTATGCGTATGGCTTCAAGCCTAGCCACAGGAGCAAATGTTTCATCGAAGTCAATGCCCTCCACTTGAGTATATCCTTGAGCAACGAGACGAGCTTTGTTTTTGACAACTTGACCATGCTCATCTTGTTTGTTGCAGTATATCCATTTAGTGCCTATAATGTTGTGCTTCCGTGGATCAGGACGCTTAACCAGTTCCCATACATTATTCAGCTCAAACTGTTGAAGCTCTTCTTGCATAGCTTGAATCCATTCAGGTTCCATGAAGGCTTCTTCAACTTTCTTGGGTTCTGATATTGATACGAATGCGAAGTGCCCATAGAAATTTGCTAGCTGAGTTGCCTTTGAACGAGTGAGTGGACCAGGTGCATTGATGCTGTCAATTATTCTGTCAATCTGCACTTCATTAGCAACACGAGGATGTATAGGGCGAAGACTTTGCTCTTGCTGATCTGTGTTGTTGTTGGGAGGAATGTCTTCAAGCTGAGCAATGTCTTCATGTTGATCAGGTGCTGAGATGATAAGTTCTTCTTCAGGATGAGCTTCAGAAGGTATAATCTCTCCAGTTCCCATAAGCTTGATTGATTCACTGGCCGGAACTTCATCTAGAACATTTGGCAGTTGCTCTCTTTGTGAACCATTTGTCTCGTCAAACTGCACATCCACTGTTTCAACCACTTTGTAATGGAAGAGATTGAAGACTCTGTAGGAGTGTGAATCCTTTCCATATCCAAGCATAAAGCCCTCATGTGCTTTTGGTGCAAACTTTGAGGTGTGGTGTGGGTCCTTGATCCAGCACCTTGCTCCAAATACTCTGAAGTAACTGACATTTGGCTTCTTGCCAGTTAGGAGTTCATAAGATGTCTTGTTCAGAAGCTTGTGAAGATAAACACGATTGATTGTATGGCATGCAGTATCAATGGCTTCAGTCCAGAATTTTCTTGGAGTCTTGTATTCATCTAGCATTGTTCTGGCCATCTCAATGAGTGTTCTGTTCTTGCGTTCGACGACGCCATTCTGCTGTGGCATGTACGGAGCTGAGAATTCATGTGTGATGCCCAAGGTATCCAGATATGTATCAAGGCCAGTGTTCTTGAATTCAGTGCCATTGTCACTTCTGATGTGCTTTATCTTGGCGCCAAAATTGTTCATAGCTCGATTGGCGAAGCGTCTGAAGACATCCTGCACTTCAGTCTTGTAAAGGATTATGTGCACCAAGTATATCTAGAGTAATCATCAACAATGACAAAACCATAGAGGCAAGCAGAAGTAGTAAAAGTTGAGTAGTGAGTGGGACCGAAAAGATCCATGTGGAGCAGTTCGAAGGGTTGTGTAGTAGTCATGATTGTCTTCGAAGGATGTTTTGCCCTTGTCATCTTCCCTGCTTCACAGGCACCGCATAAGTGATCTTTCTTGAACTTGACGCCCTCGATGCCTATGACATGCTTCTTCTTCGCAAGGGTGTGGAGGTTCCTCATGCCAGCATGCCCAAGCCTCCGATGCCAAAGCCAGCATTCTGAAGCTTTTGCAAGAAGACATACTGCAAGTTGTGGCCCTGCTGAGAAATCTACCACGTACAGATCACCTTTCCGATACCCTTCAAACACTAGAGACTTGTCATATTCCATTAGTACCAGGCAACGATATTTTCCAAACATTACGATCATATTCAAATCGCAAAGCATTGAGACAAACATTGCAACTCTACCTAGACCCAATACCTTACTTTTACCAGTGTCAGCAAATGTGATGTGGCTCTTGTCGGATGGACGTAAGGTTGAGTCCATAAGAAGGCTTCTTTTGCCAGTCATGTGATTTGTACACCCACTGTCAATAATCCATTCTGAAGACTTTGAAGTCGCTGGTGTCGTACCCTACAGTGCAGTTAGGGGGATAGGCTTCACGAAGAGAATTGTGAAGTAGAAACATTCGACGAGCCAGTGGGTTATGAAAACTTAGATCCAGATTAGGAATAATAGGGAGAGTAGCATGCGATTCAGGAATGAAGTACATAATGATGCCATTCGGGCATTTTATCTTGCGCCCTACAAGATTTTTAAGGTCCCCAGCAATGGCATCAGAAGATTTTGTTTTTCTGCTGGAGACCTTTCCCTGCAAAAGAGAGTTAAGCTTTCTTAACCACCCACATCTTCAAGGGTGGCTTAGAAGCAATAAGTCTAAGTGCAGCATCTGAGAATTTTGGCTTTGAAGCCTTAGCAAACAGTCTAGCAGGTGGACAATAATACTCATAGGAATAAGCAGAATAATTTTTGGTCATATGAACATGACGATTCGAAGAACCGCTCTCATATTCATATGCCTGAGTATGGTTTCCCTGCAAAACATTTGCGTTAGTGTGACTCAGGTGAGTCCTCTGTTTGTATGAAGCCTTTGGACCATATGAGGCCTTTGGTCTGATGTTTGTCTTCTTCAAGTAAGGTGTCATGAAGACATTCACAGTAAGATTTTCCAGACACTTTTTTGGAACCCAGATCTTCTTCATAGGTGGTCCATTCCTGCAGTTAGTACCAATTTACCTAGCAAACACTTCACCATTCTGATTCTTAAACAGTTTATAGTTTGCATCAAAGGATTCATCAATGATAATGGGGTTAGCACAAGTGAAGCCAGATAAATTGGATGGATCTGCTGAAAGTTCCTTTGCAGCAACCCATGTGGTTTTGGGGTACTGCTCAGGTTTCCAGTAAGAGCCATCTGCATTTATTTTCCTCACGAACCCAACACCCTCTTTCCTAGGGTTTCGGTTCAGAATCTGCTTCTTGAGGACATCACATAGTGTCTGATGTCCTTTAAGACTTTTGTACATCCCTGTTTCAAGCAATGTCTTCAACCTAGCATTCTCATCAGCAATAGCAGTGGTATCCTCAGCAGAGGGGTTAGTTACCACGTCAACAGTTGAAGATATTGGAACAGCAGTAGCAGTGGAACATTCAGCAATAGAAGTAGCATTATCACGCTCAATGCATTTAAGACATGGTGGTTCAAATCCTTCCTGAGCGGGACTGGTCTATTCGGCGCGAAGTGACTTGTTTTCCTTTTGAAGATCTTCATGAGCCGCTCTCAATTTCTCAAGTTCTTGCTTCCTTTGAAGATAATCATAGGAAAGCTTTTCATGAGTTGTTGAGAGAGTATCATGACGATCTTCAAGTTCCTGATACTTAACGTGAAGATTTTTTATGTCTTCAATTAAGGATTCAGATCGAGTCATTTCAGCACCCAACAGATCATCGCTTCTGTCTAACAATTTTTGAATATGTTCCATGGCTTTCTGTTGTTCAGTTGCAATTTTAGCAAGTGTTTTGTAACTGGGTTTTGAATCACAATCAGAGTCATCGTCACTAGATGTTTGATAGTGAGTAGTGCGTTTGTTTACCTTGGCACCGCGTGCCATGAAGCAGTAGGTAGGAGTGGAGTAGTCCTTGTCATTTGCATCGGTGTCGGTGATGAAATCATTGTCTTCAGTGTTGAAGATGGACTTGGCAACGTATGCTGTAGCCAGACTTGCAATGCCAGAATCAGACTCCTCCTCAGACTCCACCTCTGCCTCCTCAGAAGCGGACTCCTCCTCTGAATCCATTTCCTTGCCAACAAACGCACGTGCCTTGCCAGATGAGCTCTTCTTATGTGATGAAGACTTTGAGGAAGACTTGGAAGAAGACATTGTGTATTTCTTCTTCTTCTTGTCGTTAGAGTCATATTCCTTGCTCTTCTTCTTCTTCTTCTTTCTGTTCTCATTGTCCCACTGTGGACACTCAGAGATGAAGTGTCCAATTTTCTTGCACTTGTGGCATGTTTTCTTCTTGTAGTCATGAGCAGAAGCTTCATCATTCCTTGAGCTTGATCGTGAAGACTTTCTGAAGCCTTTCTTCTTGGTGAATTTTTGGAACTTCTTCACTAGCATTGCAAGTTCCCTTCCAATGTCTTCAGGATCATCAGAACTGCTGTCAGATTCTTCTTCAGATGAGGAAACAGCTTTTGCCTTCAAGGCACGAGTTCGCCCATAGTTTGGACCGTAGATATCTCTTTTCTCAGAAAGCTGAAACTCATGTGTGTTGAGCCTCTCAAGTATGTCAGACGGATGGAGTGTCTTGAAATCAGGACATTCTTGAATCATCAGGGCCAGGATGTCAAATGAACTATGAAGTGATCTCAGCAGCGTCTTGACGATTTCATGTTTGGTGATCTCAGTGGCGCCGAGGGCTTGAAGCTCATTTGTGATGTCAGTGAGCCGGTCAAATGTGTGCTGGACATTCTCATTGTCATTTCGCTTGAAGCGGTTGAAGAGGTTGCGAAGAACACTGATTCTTTGATCTCTCTGGGTTGAGACGCCTTCATTGACCTTGGAGAGCCAGTCCCAGAATAGCTTGGATGTCTTCAAAGCACTCACATGGCCATACTGTCCTTTTGTCAGATGACCACAGATGATATTTTTGGCAGTAGAGTCCAGTTGAGTGAACTTCTTGACATCAGCAGCAGTGACACCTTCTCCAGCCTTGGGAACGCCGTTCTCGACGACATACCATAGGTCGATGTCAATGGCTTCAAGATGCATACGCATCTTATTCTTCCAGTAGGAATATTCAGTTCCATCGAAGACGGGGCACGCAGCAGAGACTTTGATTATCCCTGCAGTCGACATAGCTAAAACTCCAGGTGGTTAAACCGAATCACACAGAACAAGGGAGCACCTTGCTCTGATACCAATTGAAAGTGCGTTATATCGGCTAGAGGGGGGGTGAATAGGCGATTTTTATGAAAGTCTTCAAAACATGAGAGTTATGAAGACAAACAGCGAAGAGTATGCCTATTACTATGCAGCGGAAGTTAGATTACACTGGGCCAGCCATGGTCATGTATTCAATAGAGTGAAAGCACAATGATAAACAGCTTCAGTGTAATAAGGATCAGGTAGGAAGAAGTTATGAAGCCAAACAGATCATACTTTCACGTTGTGAAGACAAAAAGATAAAGCAAGCATGCAATGGCTTCACAATGAGTAACGGTAAGAGAAGGAAGTGAAGATAAAACCAGTGACTCGTTGAAGACAATGATATGTTGGACCAGTTCTAGTTGCTGTGACAACTGTACGTCTGGTTGGAGCGGCTAGGTATTTAAACCTTAGGACACACAGTCCCGGACACCCAGTCCTGAACACACAGTTCAGGACACCAAGTCCTCACCGTATTCTCCTTGAGCTAAGGTCACTTAGTCCTCGCCCAATCACTCTGGTAAGTCTTCAAGGTAGACTCCCAAACCTTCACAGACTTCGTTCACTGGCAATCCACAATGTCTCTTGGATGCTCTGAACGCGACGCCTAACCGTCTGGAGGATTCACAGTCCTCAAGTGTAATAAGTCTTCAGATCACACAGACATGAAGACTTAAGTGATGCCCAATTTACTCTGGCTTTGGATGGTTAGGGCTTTTCTCCTCACTAGGAATTTTTCTCTCAAAGGCTTTGAGGTGGGTTGCTCTCAAACGACAAAAGCCGTGCACTGAAATCTGAGCAGCCAACCGTTTATGGTTGTGGGGGTGGGCTATTTATAGCCACTTGGCAACCCGACCTGATTTGTCCGAAATGACCCTGGGTCACTAAGGAACTGACACGTGTCTCAACGGTCAGATTTCGAACCAAATGGCAACTTTACTTGGGCTACAAGCAAAGCTGACTTGTCCGGCTCTGGACAAGGTTCGCTCTCATTGTCTTCACTCAAAGACATAGGTTTTTGATTTAGGCATCACTTCAGTCATTCTGACTGGTTCTCCTGGACCCCACTTAACAGTACGGTGGTTCCTATGACTCAACACAAAATAAAAAGAACTACGAAAGATCTAAGTCTTCGAGCTCCATAGGCTTCATAACGTGTCTTCTTTTGTCATAGTCTTCAATGTGAATATCTTCATATACCACCTTTGTCTTCAATGTCTTCATACATTTTTAGGGGTCATCTCTGGTAGTAAAACCGAATCAATGAGGGACTTCTACCTGTGTTTTCCTGCAATTCTCACAAACACATTAGTCCCTCAACTAGGTTTGTCGTCAATACTCCAAAACCAACTAGGGGTGGCACTAGATGCACTTACAGTAATGATAGTACCACCTACTTGTGGCACTGCCACGTAAGTCATATCGGTATAAAACGCATGAAGAAGCTCCATGTTGATGGATCTTTGGGGTCACTCGTTTTTGAAAAATTTGAGACATGCGAACCATGTCTATTGGTGTATATGCATGAAGAAACTCCATGCAAATGGACCGTTTGGACTCACTTGATTTTGAATCACTTGAGACATGCAAATCATACCACATGGGCAAGATGACTGAAAGCCTCATTTTCAGTAAAATGGAACTAGAAAGCAACTTGTTGGAAGTAATACATTTTGATGTGTGCAGTCCAATAAGTGCTGAGGCATGTAGTGGATATCGTTATGTTCTTACTTCACAGATGATTTGAGTAGATGTTGAGTATATTTACTTGATAAATCATGAGTCTGAATTATTGAAAGGTTCAAGTAATTTCAGAGTGAAGTTGAACATCGTCGTGACAAGAGGATAAAATGTCTATGATATGATCGTAGAGATGAATATCTGAATTACGAGTTTGGCACAGAATTAAGACATTGTGGAAATTGTTTCACAACCAATACAGCCCGGAACACCATAGTGTGATGGTGTGTCCGAACATCATAACTGCACCCTATTGGATATGATGCATACCATGATGTCTCTTATCGAATTACCACGATAGTTTATGGGTTAGGCATTAGAGACAACCACATTCACTTTAAATAGGGCACCACGTAATTCTGATGAGATGACACCGTATGAACTATGGTTTAGACAAACCTAAGCTGTAATTTCTTAAAAGTTTGGGGCTGCGACGCTTATGTGAAAAAGCTTCAGGCTGATAAGCTCGAACCCAAAGCAGATAAATGCATCTTCATAGGACACCCAAAACAGTTGGGTATACCTCCTGTCTCAGATCCGAAAGCAATAAGGGATTGTTTCTAGAATCGGGTCCTTTCTCGAGGAAAAGTTTCTCTGGAAAGAATTGAGTGGGAGGATGGTGGAGACTTGATGAGGTTATTGAACTGTCACTTCAACTAGTGTATAGCAGGGCACAAAGAGTTGTTCCTGTGGAACCTACACCAATTGAAGTGGAAGCTTATGATATTGATCATGAAACTTCGGATCAAGTCACTCCCAAACCTTCTAGGATGACAAGGATGCGTACTACTTCAGAGTGGTACGTAATCCTGTCTTGGAAGTCATGTTGCTAGAAAACAATGAACCTATGAGATATGGAGAAGCGATGGTGGGCCCGGATTCCGATAAATGGCTCGAGGCCATAAAATCCGAGAGAGGATCCATGTATGAAAACAAAGTGTAGACTTTGGCAGAACGGCTCGATGGTCGTAAGGCTATTGAGTACAGATGGATTTTAAAAAGGAAGACGGACAATGATGGTAAGTATCACCATTAAGAAAGCTCGACTTGTCGTTAAGTTTTTTCCGACAAGTTCAAGGAGTTGACTATGATGAGACTTTCTCACTCGTAGCGATGCTAAGAGTCTGTTGGAATTATATTAGCGATTACTGCACTATTTATGAAATCTTGCAGATAGGATGTCAAAAACATTGTTTCCTCGACGTTTTTCTTGAGGAAAGGTTGTATGTGATACAACCGGAAAGCTTTGTCAATCCTGAAAGATGCTAATAAGTATGCAAAGCTCCAGCAATCCTTCTAAGGACTGGAGTAAGCATCTCGGAGTTGGAATGTATGCTTTGATGAGATGATCAAAGATTTTGGGTGTATACAACGTTTATGAGAAACTTGTATTTCCAAAGAAGTGAGTGGGAGCACTATAGAATTTCCGATGAGTGTGTGTTGTTAACATGTTGTTGATCGGAAATGATGTAGAATTTCTAGAAAGCATGCAGATTTATTTGAAAAGTGTTTTTCAATGGAAAGCCTGGATTAAGCTACTTGAACATTGAGCATCAAGATCTATAAGGATAGATCAAAACGCTTAATGGTACTTTCAAATGAGCACATACCTTGACATGATCTTGAAGGTGTTCAAGATGGATCAGTCAAAGAAGGAGTTCTTGCATGAGTTGTAAGGTATGAAGTTAAGACTTAAAGCTCGACCACGGTGGAAGAAAGAGAAAGGACGAATGTCGTCCCCTATGCTTTTGTCATAGGCTCTATACGGTATGCCATGCTGAGTACCGCACCTGATGTGTGCCTTGCCACATGTCTGGCAAGAGGGTACAAAGGTGATCCAGGAGTGGATCACTAGATAGCGGTCAAAAATTATCCTTGGAGTAATAAGGACATGTTTCTCGATTATGGAGGTGATAAAGAGTTCGGCGTAAAGGGTTACATCGATGCAAGCTTTAACACCTATCCGAATGACTCTGAGTAGAAAACTGGATACGTATAGTGGAGCAACCATTTGGAATAGCTCCAAGTGGAGCGTGGAAGCAGCATTTATAATATGACCTAGAGATTTGCGAAGTACATACGGATCTGAATGTTACAGACCCGTTGACTAAAACCTCTCTCACAAGCAAAACATGATCAAACCCAGAACTCATTGAGTCTTAATCACATGATGATGTGAACTAGTTTAGTGACACTAGTAAACTCTTTGCATGTTGGTCACATGGCGATGTGACCTGTGAGTGTTAATCACATGGCGATGTGAACTAGATTATTGACTCTAGTGGAAGTGGGAGACTGTTGGAAATATGCCCTAGAGGCAATAATAAATTGATTATTATTATATTTCCTTCTTCATGATAATCGTTTATTATCCATGCTAGAATTGTATTGATAGGAAACTCAGATACATGTGTGGATACATAGACAACACCATGTCCCTAGTAAGCCTCTAGTTGACTAGCTCGTTGATCAATAGATGGTTACGGTTTCCTAACCATGGACATTGGATGTCGTTGATGACGGGATCACAATCATTAGGAGAATGATGTGATGGACAAGACCCAATCCTAAGCCTAGCACATAGATCGTGTAGTTCGTTTGCTAAAGCTTTTCTAATGTCAAGTATCATTTCCTTAGACCATGAGATTGTGCAACTCCCGGATACCGTAGGAATACTTTGGGTGTGCCAAACGTCACAACGTAACTGGGTGGCTATAAAGGTGCACTACGGGTATCTCCGAAAGTGTCTATTGAGTTGGCACGAATCGAGACTGGGATTTGTCACTCCATGTAAACGGAGAGGTATCTCTGGGCCCACTCGGTAGGACATCATCATAATGTGCACAATGTGACCAAGGAGTTGATCACGGGATGATGTGTTACGAAACGAGTAAAGAGACTTGCCAGTAACGAGATTGAACAAGGTATCAGGATACCGACGATCGAATCTCGGGCAAGTATCGTACCGCTAGACAAAGGGAATTGTATACGGGATTGATCGAATCCTCGACATCGTGGTTCATCCAATGAGATCATCATGGAACATGTGGGAACCAACATGGGTATCCAAATCCCGCTGTTGGTTATTGACCGGAGAACGTCTCGGTCATGTCTGCATGGTTCCCGAACCCGTAGGGTCTACACACTTAAGGTTCGATGAGGCTAGGGTTATAAAGGAAGTTTGTATATGGTTACCGAATGTTTTTCGGAGTCCCGGATGAGATCCCGGACGTCACGAGGAGTTCCGAAATGGTCCGGAGGTAAAGAATAATATATAGGAAGTGAGGTTTTGACCACCAGAAGTGTTTCGGGCGTCACCGGGACCACCGGAGGGTTCCGGGGGTTCCACCGGGAGGGGCCACCAGCCCCGGAGGCTTGCATGGGCCAAGAGTGGGAAGGGACCAGCCCCTGAGTGGGCTGGTGCGCCTCCCACAAGGCCAAAGGCGCAGCTAGGAGGAGAAGGGGGAAACCCTAGGCGCAGATGGGCCTAAGGCCCACCCTAGGGCGCGCCCCCTCTCCCCCTCTTGGCCGCCCCCTCCATCCCATCTAGGGCTGCCGCCCCCTAGGGGTGGGAACCATAGAGGGGGCGCACCCTCCTCCCCTCCTCCTATAAATAGTGGAGGTTTGGGGCTGCCCAACATACGATTTGATCTCTCCCTGGCGCAGCCCTACCCCTCTCCCTCCTCGTCTCTTGCGGTGCTTGGCGAAGCCTTGCTGGAGTACCACGCTCCTCCACCACCACCACGCCGTTGTGCTGCTGCTGGATGGAGTCTTCCTCAACCTCTCCCTCTCTCCTTGCTGGATCAAGGCATGGGAGACATCACCGGGCTGTACGTGTGTTGAACGCGGAGGTGCCGTCCGTTCGGCACTAGGATCTTCGGTGATTTGGATCACGACGAGTACGACTCCTTCAACCCCGTTCTCTTGAACGCTTCCGCATAGCGATCTACAAGGGTATGTAGATGCACTCTCCTTCCCCTCGTTGCTAGTTTCTCCATAGATTGATCTTGGTGATGCGTAGAAAATTTTGAATTTCTACTACATTCCCCAACAAGCACATGATGACAACACCTTCCTTGTGAGTGAGTCGAGCATCCAATGTATCTCCAATTGTTCCTAGAACAACAACACAAACAAAATGGTACCCAAACTCATTGGGACCAAAGAGTTAGAGAACCAACAATACATAGGACAAACTCCACATAAAAATGTGCATATAGATACGAAAATGAATTTCATGCACATCTCATCCAATTTGAGACTTGGTGGAGTTTCCCCTATATATTGGGTCAAAGAAAGAAAGCATGCCAAAGATACTACACGAAGTTAATATGCATGCTCAAGAATTTCAAGAACCGATACCAAATGACAAAGAAATACCAAGTGAAGAAAAGATACCAAATGAATAAATCATCACTTGGAGGATATCAATAAAAGATACATCAAGGAATGAGATATCCATTGATACCCACTAAATAAAGGATATCAAACCCCCCAAAGAGAGGATGGTTCCAAAAAAACCAAGCTCTCTACAAAGTTTCATGATGGCACAAAGTACCAATACGAAAACGGCTTGCCTTCCACTAACACACGCTTGATAAGGATCGCAAGATGAGTGTTTTATAGAAAATAGGATAGCTCCCCCACGACTAGTGCATTATAGAGAATTTGCATTTGAATACAAAATGCACAAGGTGGGATCACCACTTTCACTATATCTAGAAAACACTAGACAAGATCAAGAAATAAACAAGATCCACAAGTGGTATGGAAGACAAATGGAGTTGATACATTCCTTGGCAAGATAAAAGGCAAATAAAGGCACAAGCCAATGTAAAGACGATCAATAAATTCTACCACAAAAGTGAGTACCAATTGTCAAAAGACAAGAAGTAAATGGAAATAGTTCCCGGTGGTAGATATCAAGGATATCCGACATCATCTTCACACCAAACAACAAGCAAATTGCAACTTGTAGAGCTAACATGCCACCTAGGAAGAAGATAATTTACAATATCAACTCTAGATGACAATATCTCAAATGTACACATTTTCTAGGCTAGTAATATACACATAGCATATTACTCCCCCATAATGTGATACCAATTAAAGATAGACAAGAGGCAATTAAAGGATCCAACAAGAGATAATTAATGGACTATTTAGAATTTGAATTTCTCATGAGAAGACATATCACATAGTGACTAGATAAGCTTGCAATATCAATACTAAGTGGTATTCCCCATGTACCCACCTTTATAGGATTGTGAAGTGCACAAAGCACATCACTCCCCCATAATGGGATATTCCATTAATCTCTCACAAGAGCCAACTAATAATTAAACAAGATGCAAAAGGCTCAACGCATGACACACACGTACATGATGTGCAAACCAACACACACATACTTGATTGCTCAAGATAATCAAGTTGGAAGCACAACATATACAAACACATGCAAGGAACAAAACCAAAACATGCAAGGGGGCAAGTAACTTCCAATGTAAGCAATTGAGGTACAAGTTACCGCAAGGAGGCACATTGGATATAAGATATAATCTTGATGATTCAATTGACTTGGCTTGAGACAATAAGAATGACGAAGTCCCCTTAATTCTTCATAATGTAGCCAAGCCTCCAATGACCTCCATCATCACCTATTGATCAAGTTTGAGCTTGTTGGTCCCCAACCAAGTTGGGTCCTAAGAGGTTAGTCACAATAGGCTTGGCTACCCAAATGGTTCTTTGCTTCAAACCACTTTGAGTACCAACAAACTTGGCAACCACATTGCCAACCTTATCCTTCCCAAGAGAATAGACATCATCAATAATAATTGGGTTGGATAAGTTACCACTAGTGCATGAAGAAGCGAGGTGACCTTTCTCGCGACATAGGTAGCAACGTCTACTCTTCACTTTCTTCTCACTTGATTTCTCAACTTGAGAAGCATAAGCTTGAGTCTTCTTGGGAAGAGGCTTTTCTTCAACTTGAGGTTGAGAATGAGAGTGTACAATATCTCAAATGTACACATTTTCTAGGCTAGTAATATACACATAGCATATTACTCCCCCATAATGTGATACCAATTAAAGATAAACAAGAGGCAAAGAAAAGGATCCAATAAGAGATAATTAATGGACTATTTAGAATTTGAATTTCTCATGAGAAGACATACCACATAGCGACTAGATAAGCTTGCAATATCAATACTAAGTGGTATTCCCCATGTACCCACCTTTATAGGATTGTGAAGTGCACAAAGCACATCACTCCCCCATAATGGGATATTCCATTAATCTCTCACAAGAGCCAACTAAGATATGACCAAGATGCACAAAGGCTCAACGAACGACACACATGTACATGATGTGCAAACCAACACACACATACTTGATTGCTCAAGATAATCAAGTTGGAAGCACAACATATACAAACACATGCAAGGAACAAAGCCAAACATGCAAAGGGGCAAGTAACTTTCAATGTAAACAATTTAAGCACGAGTTACCGCAAGGAGGAACATTGGATATAAGATAGAAACTTGATAATCCGAATGACTTGGCTTGAGACAATGAGAATGATGAAGTCCCCTTAATTCTTCATAATGTAGCCAAGTCTCCAATGACCTCCAACATCACCTATTGATCAAGTTTGAGCTTGTTGGTCCCCAACCAAGTTGGGTCCTAAGAGGTTAGTCACAATAGGCTTGGCTACCCAAATGGTTCTTTGCTTCAAACCACTTTGAGTACCAACAAACTTGGCAACCACATTGCCAACCTTATCCTTCCCAAGAGAATATACATCATCAATAATAATTGGGTTGGATAAGTTACCACTAGTGCATGAAGAAGCGAGGTGACCTTTCTCGCGACATAGGTAGAAACGTCTACTCTTCACTTTCTTCTCACTTGATTTATCAACTTGAGAGGCATTAGCTTGAGTCTTCTTGGGAAGAGGCTTTCTTCAACTTGAGGTTGAGAATGAGAGTGAACTTGTGGCCGCTTCCCTTGTTGCTTGTCACTAATGGGCTTCTTCTTCAATGGGCAAGATCTAACATGATGCCCTTCTACTTTGCACTTGAAGCAAACAATCTTGGCCGAATTCTTGACTTGTTCTTGGCCCTTCTTTGTTCACCTTGGACTTCTTCTTATGTTGGAGTTGAATCCAAGTCCACCTTTGTCATTGGGGGATTTTTGCACACTCAAGATATTGTTGAGTGTGGATTTCCCTTCATGACTCTTTTCCAAGTCTTTCTTCAAAGAAGTGACTTGGGCCTTGAGCTCTTTGATTTCCTCTACATGGTTAGTCTCAACACAAGTACTAGAGGAAGTATAAGCTTCATCGTTAGAGCAACAAGGCAAGGAAAGCAATTCATCACAAGATGTACCAACATTGTGAGTAGATGAATTACAAGGACTAGCACATGGCAATATAGCATTTTGACTAGAATTAGTGCTAGTATCCACATGAGGCTCACTAGATGTTACCTTAGAAATCATGGCCTCATGAGCTATCTTTAGCTCATTATGGGATACTAGAAGATCATCATGAGAGCTTGAGAGCTTTTCATGTTTTCTTCCAATTTCCCATAATTGCTAGATAGCAACTCAAGTTGAGCCTGAAGCTCACATTCTCCTTCAAAATGGATGCTTCACAAGTAATAGAGTTAGTAGCACAAGCATCATCATTAACAACAATAGGAGAGGACAACTTGGCAAGCTCTTTTAATAAGAAGCTTCAAGTTGATCATGAGACTCGGTGAGTTTGATGAGCTCACCCTTGATGACCCTTGAGCCATTTTCGAGGTGCTCAAAATCCTCAAGGAGTCTAGCATGAGCAACTTCAAGCTTAGCATTTTTAGTTTCAAAAACATTGGCCACCTCAAGAGCTCTATCATGAGATTCCTTCACTCTAGATAATTCTAGAGCAAAAGTCTCCTCAAGAGATTCCTTGGTGGTTTGTTCAAGTTCAAGAGCTTGAGAGAGGTCCGCAATCTCATTAGCGTAATCATGCTCATGACCTTCCATTTTATCAATGGTGACCTCATGCTCCTCAAGACGAGATTCCAACTCATCAATATATTTCTTGCCCTCAATAGCAATATTGTAACGCCCTCGATGCGGCTATATCTCCCACGTGTCGAGGCACGACTTAGAGGCATAACCGCATTGAAAGCAATGTCGCAAGTCGGGAAATCATTACACATCCCATGTACATAAATAATATAAAGGGGAGAAACGTAGTTGGCTTACACTCGCCACGTCACATCAAAGTACATAAATAACATCCATCATACAAATCACTCATGGCCCGACTACGGTGCCAAAATAGAAAAGACCCCCAACATGCGACAAGGCCCTGAATCGATAACCCCAACTAGGCACCACTACTGATCATCCGGAAAAGACACGTAGTATCGCTGAGAGTCCTCGTCGAACTCCCACTTGAGCTCGTAATCGTCAACTGGAGCAGAAACTCCTGGACCTGCATCTGGAGTTGTAGTATCTGTGAGCCACAGGGACTCAGCAATCTCACACCCACGCGATCAAGACTATTTAAGCTTATAGGACAGGTACGGCAATATAAGTGGAGCTGCAGCAAGCGACTAGCATATATGGTGGCTAACTTATACGCAAATGAGAGCGAGAAGAGAAGGCGAAGCACGAGCGAGAAGCTAAAGGAACATCCTGCGCAAACATAACTCCAACACCGTGTCCACTTCCCGGACTCCGCCGAGAAGGGGCCATCACGGTAACACACACGGTTGATTCATTTTAATTAAGTTTAGTTAAAGTTATCTACAACCGGACATTAACAAATTCCCATCTGCCCATAACCGCGGGCACGGCTTTCGAAAGATCAATCCCTGCAGGGGAGTCCCAACTTAGCCCATAACAAGCTCTCACGGTCAATGAAGGAATAGACCTCCACCCAAGACACACCGATAAGACTCGGTATCTCGGTACAACAAGATGATTCGACAGGTTAAAACAAGTCCAGCAACACCGCCCGAATGTGCCGACAAATCACGATAGGAGCTGCACATATCTCTTTCTCAGGGCACACTCAGATGAGCAATCCGTACAACTAAAACCAGCCCTTGAGTTTCCCCGAGGTGGCGCTGCACAGGGCTCTAGTTCGGACCAACACTCAGAGGAGCACTGGCCCGTGGGGGGGGGGGCTAAAATAAAGATGACCCTCGGGCTCCGGAAACCCAAGGGAAAAGGGGGTAGGTGGCAAATGATAAAACCAATGTTGGGCATTGCTGGAAAAGCTTTAATCAAGGCGAACTATCAAGGGGTTCCCATTATAGCCCAACCGCGTAAGGGACGCAACAATCCGGGAACATAACACCGATATGACGGAAACTAGGGCGGCAAGAGTGGAACAAAACACTAGGCGAGAGGCCGAGCCTTCCACCCTTTACCAAGTATATAGATGCATTAAGTTAACATAGCAATATAATGATATCCCAACAAGTAAATGAATGTTCCAACAAGGAACGGCTCCAATCTTCACCTGCAACTAACAACGCTATAAGAGGGGCTGAGCAAAGCGGTAACATAGCCAATCAACGGTTTGCTAGGACATGGTGGGTTAGAGGTTTGACATGGCAATTGGGAGGCTGACAAGCAAAAGGTAGGCATCGTAGCATTGGCAAAGCAAGAGCGAGCAAACTAGCATAGCAAAGATAGTAGTGATTTCGAGGGTATGATCATCTTGCCTGCAAAGCTGTCAGAGTTGACTGGATCCTCAAAAGCACACTCAACGGGCTCCTCGTTAGCAAACTCGTCTCCCGGATCTACCCAACAACACAAACAAGCAACAAGAATACAATCAACCACGTGCAAGGGCAACAATAATATGCAAAGACGGTATGCTATGCGGGATGCGATGCGGGATGCAAAAATGCAAGACGTTACAGAAAATGCATGAACCTGGCCTCAACTTGAATGACCAAGTGGGCCACTGGATAGAGGGGAAGAAATCACCTGAAAACGATATAAAGATCATAGGAATCGGAGCTACGGTTTGGAAATGGCGAGCGTTTTACGAAACGAACCGATCTGCAATATACAGCAAGTAGGCTCCTAAATGCAACGAAATGAACATGCTACAGCCACCAAACATGAAAACAAAATACATGGCAGTGATGTACACAAGATGGTTAACAAAACACTAGCACTGAGACATAGGCAAATTCATCCATTAAGAGGTTCAAACAAGCATGGCAAAAATGAATATGCAAAACAGATTCCAGACTTAGTGAAATTAACACTAGTCTGTAATTTCAAATCACGAAGCCCTCTTCGGAGCAGCGAAACAACATGATACAAAACCTGAACATGACAAGTAAGAACATGGCATGGAGCTACTCAACAAGCTTAACAAAACACCCAAAGTGACCTGGGGCCAAAAGGGTTCACAAAATACTCTGCCGAGCTCACGAACATAGCTCGAACACAATCAGTTTTCAGACTTAGTGAAAACTGAGACATGCAGAAATTTAACTCACGAAGGCATGTAAACGAGCTCGATGCACTCACTACGGTGCAAGTCATGGCAAGGAAAGCATATAACCAGCAATAAGGCACAATATGCTAGCTACACATGGCAATAACAAAGGCATAGCATGCACGGAACACTAACGGTAGCATCGGCAAAATTGCAAACAAGTTGACGATCTGCCCAGATTAACAACGAAGCAAAAGTTGAGCTCGATTAAGTCAACCTAGAGCACTCCACATATGCAAACGAAGACATGGATGGATAGAGCATAACATAAATATCAAAACTCCCTTACTGATCATCCTCAAAAGAGGCACGGATCACTAGGAAACAAGCTGGACATATAGCATCATGAACTAAAATATCCCAGACTTAGTGAAAATCACTAAGTCCCTGAAATCAGCAATCTCAGGTACCTCTCTTCGCAAGCTTGCACAAGACAACACACACATCCTAAAAATTCATGGGTGGCACCTCTGGAAAGAAGACAAAATTCTTAACAATTCATCCCAAAGGGGCACAGGCATATCATGCACGAATTAAACATGGCAAAAATGACAAAAGTGCATGATGAACTAACGGATTTGCAATTTAACTCACGAAGCCTCCTTCTAACAGCATTTTCGGCAACAAGATGACCTCAAATGCAAATGATGCAATGTAATTAAATGATGTAAATGTCGAGGCGAAGATTTTGATATATCATACACCCAAAACGGAGCTACGGTTGCAAAGTTACGGGACCTCGAACAGAGCAACTTGGATCAAAATTTTCAGGACTTAGCAAAAAAAATCGGGGGTTAGGGTTTACTGTTCACGCGACCGGATCCAGATCGGGATCGCGGCGCGGAAGCCGAGGCGGCGCCGGTGGCGGAGCTCGAGCTCGCCGGAGCTGCGGGGTGCGCCGGCGGTGGAGGAGGTCGCCGGGGGGCGGCGCCGGCGAGGAGGCAGCGGAGGGGCGCGGCGAGGAGGCGCGGTGCGGCGGCGGGGTCGGCCATCGGTGGCTCGCGCGCCGGCGAGGTGCGGCGGCCGGAGAGGCGGCCCGCGGCGGCGCCGGTCGCCGGGGCCGAAGGCGACAGCGGCGAGAGGAGGCAGGCGGCGGGGCGAGCCGGCTGGGCCTCGGGGGCCAGCCTCGGGCCTCCCGGGCCTGGCGCCGGCGATGTGGGCGCGACGGGGCGGGGCCATGTGGCGGAGGCGGGCGGCGGCGGACGCTGTCCGGTGCGGGCCGGACACGTCCATCGGCGCGGGGAGATCTGTTTTTTTTAGGAGGAGGACGGGGAGGAAGACGAGATCCGAAAATGGGGGGTGTTTAAATAGGCATAAGTGGAGCTAGGAGAGTCCAAATGAGATGCGGTTTTCGCCCACGCGATCATGATCGAACGCTCTAGGACATGGAGCAGAGTTTGGTGGGTTTTGGGACAATTTTGGGGGGTGTTGGGCTGCAACACACACGAGGCCTTTTCGGTCCCTCGGTTAACCGTTGGAGTATCAAACGAAGTCCAAATGACCCGAAACTTGACGGGCGTCTACCGGTAGTAACCCAAGGCCGCATGACAAGTCTCGGTCCAATCCGGAAATGTTTGAACCCCACACACGAAAGAAAGCTAGAAATGGCCACCGGAGGAGAACGAAGCGCCGGAATGCAAAACGGACATCGGGGAAAATGCTCGAATGCATGAGATGAACACGTATGCAAATGCAATGCGCGAGATGGCATGATAAGAGATGCACAAAAAAGAAAAACAACACACGGAGACAAAGACCCGAACCCGAGAAATAAATATAACTTAGCGCCGGAGACGGCAAGAGTTGGATACAAATATGGAAAGTATATCTGGGGCGTTACAACACTCCACCACTACGAAAAGATCTCGTCCCGAGATCTAGGACTGAAAGAACTCCGGGTACTCAGAACGGAGATGATCCTCGCGTTCCCAGGTAGCTTCACGATCGGAATGGTGAGACCACTTGACTTTGAGAAATTTAATCGACTTGTTGCGAGTTCTGCGTTCAGTCTCTTCAAGAATGGCAACTGGGTGCTCACGGTAAGAGAGATCTTCTTGGAGCTCAATGTCCTCGAAGTTGACGGTGCGTTCAGGCGTCTTGAAGCACTTTCGGAGTTGGGAGACATGGAACACATCATGAACATTGGCAAAGTTTGAAGGAAGCTCGAGCTGATAGGCGAGGTCGCCTCTCTTGCTAGCAATCTTGAAAGGCCCGACATATCTGGGGGCAAGCTTCCCTTTGATACCGAAGCATCGAGTACCTTTCATAGGAGAGACGCGGAGGTAAACGTGATCTCCGATCTCGAAAGCCAGATCACGGTGCTTACTGTCATAGTAGCTCTTCTGGCGGGATTGGGCTGCTTTGAGGTTATCACGAATAACCTTGCACATTTCTTCTGCCTCTGTGACCAGGTCATTACCCAACAGCTGACGTTCACCGGTTTCAGACCAGTTGAGAGGGGTACGGCACTTCCTGCCATATAGAATTTCAAAGGGGGACTTGCCCGAACTTGCTTGAAAACTGTTGTTGTATGAGAATTCAGCATAAGGAAGACAGTCCTCCCACTTCATGCCAAAAGAAATCACACAAGCCCTGAGCATGTCTTCGAGAATCTGGTTGACACGCTCGACTTGACCGCTCGTTTGAGGATGGAAAGCAGTGCTGAAGCGGATGCTGGTGCCCATGGCCTTCTGAAAAGAATCCCAAAACTTGGAGGTAAAGATGCTGCCATGGTCTGAAGAGATCACTTGAGGAATACCGTGCAGAGAGACAATGCGAGAGGTATAGAGTTCCGCCAATTGAGCTGCAGTGATCGACTCTTTGATAGGCAGAAAGTGAGCCACTTTGGTGAGCTTGTCGATGACGACGAATATAGCATCATTGCCACGCTTGGGCTTTGGAAACCCAGTCACAAAGTTCATTTCGATGTGGTCAAACTTCCATTCTGGAATGGCAAGAGGTTGGAGGAGACCTGCTGGCCTTTGGTGTTCTGCCTTCACTCTTCTGCAGACATCACACTCGTTCACGAATTGAGCGATCTCGCGCTTCATTCGAGTCCACCAATAAGCTTGCTTGAGATCCTGATACATCTTCGTACTACCAGGGTGGATGGAGAGGAGAGAGTTGTGAGCCTCGTTCATGATCACTTTACGAAGTTCACCTTTGGGCACAACAATTCGATCCTCGAAGAAGAGAGTGTCCTTGTCATCAAGTCGGTAGCACTTGTACTTGGACTGACTCTTTGCAATACCAATCTTCACCTTTTTCACCATAGCATCAAGAAGCTGGGCTTGGCGAATCTGGTCTTCCAAGGTAGGAGAAACTTGAAGGTTGGCGAGGAAACCTTGAGGAACAACTTGCAGATTAAGCTTGCAGAAAGCTTCACAAAGCTCGGGTTGATAAGGCTTGAGAATCAGACTGTTGCAGTAGGCCTTTCTACTCAAAGCGTCAGCAATCACATTGGCCTTGCCTAGAGTATACTCAATACTCGGATTGTACTCTTGAATCATTTCGACCCATCGAGTCTGCCTGAGGTTGAGATTAGGCTGGGTGAAGATGTACTTGAGACTCTTGTGATCAGTGAAAATGTCCACTTTCCTTCCCAATAGAAGATGTCTCCAAGTCAACAAAGCGTGCACAACTGCCGCCAACTCGAGGTCATGAGTGGGGTAGTTCTTCTCATTAGGCTTCAACTGGCGAGAGGTATAAGCAACAACTTTCTTCTCTTGCATCAGTACAGCACCAAGACCTTGGAGAGAGGCATCACAAAAGACCTCGTACAGCTTGGTTTCATCAGGCGAAGTCAGAACTGGAGCAGTGATCAACTTCTCTTTCAAAGTGTTGAAAGCAATATCACACTCCGGAGACCAAACGTACTTGACGTGCTTCTGAAGAAGATTTGAGAGAGGCTTGGCGATCTTAGAAAAGTTTTCAACGAATCTTCTGCAATAGCTTGCGAGACCGAGGAAACTGCGGAGTTGCTTCACGTTCTGAGGAGGTTCCCAATTCACAATTGCAGACACCTTCTCAGGATTCACGGAAATGCCCTTGGCAGAGATGATATGACCAAGATAAAGAACTTCATCGAGCCAAAATTCACACTTGGAGAACTTGGCGTAGAACTGATGTTCCCTGAGCTTGTCAAGAACCAAACGCAAGTGCTTGGCATGATCTTCCTTGTTCTTCGAGAAAACCAGAATGTCGTCGAGATAGACCAAAACGAAGTCATTGGTGTAGGCGTTGAAGATGAAGTTCATCATGCGAGAGAACGTCGGAGGAGCGTTGGCGAGGCCAAAAGACATGACGGTGTATTCATATGAACCAAAACTTGTTCTGAACGCCGTCTTGGGAATATCTTGCTCACGAATACGAATCTGATGATAACCCATACGGAGATCAAGCTTGGAGAATACTTGGGCACCCTTGAGTTGTTCGAACAGCTCATTGATGTTGGGAAGTGGGTATTTGTTCTTGATGGTCTTCTTGTTCACTGGACGGTAATCAACACAAAGTCGACTCGATCCATCCTTCTTCTTCACAAAAAGAACACCACAACCCCACGGAGAAGTACTAGGCCGGATGAGACCCAATCTTTCTTGCTCATCGAGTTGTTTCTTCAACTCCTTCAACTCTTCGGGGCCGAGCTTGTAGGGACGTTTGCACACAGGTTCCGTACCGGGCTCAAGTTCAATAACAAATTCAACGGGCCGGTTTGGAGGCATCCCTGGGAGTTCTTCTGGGAAGACGTCTTGATACTCACAAACAACCGGAATCTGCGAAATAGCATCCAATTCACCCTTCTCATTGAGAGAAAACAACCGGATGGTATTATCCCGAGCAGCAAAGACAATGACATCCTCAGACGAATGAGTCAGTTGAATCTGCCTGGCTACACAATCTAGTTGAGCTTTATGCTTAGAGAGCCAGTCCATCCCAAGAATAAGATCAATGTCAGAATTGCCAAGAACCACCGGAGAAGAGAGAAACTTGCAGTCACCCAAAGTGATAGTAACATCCGGAACACACACTCGAGATGTCAAGAGGCTGGCCGGAGAGTCAATAGACAACGGTCTCGGCAACATTTGAGTAACAAAATCATGCTTGGAAGCAAAAGGTCTCGAGATGAAACAATGCGATGCACCAGTGTCAAAAAGAACTTTTGCAGGAATATCATTAACAGGAAGGTTACCCATGATCACATCTGAAGAATCCTCTGCCTGAGCTGCATTCACCATATTGACCTTGGCATGCTTGGGATTATGCTTGACCATAGCTGTACTTGCCGATCTGACAGGAGGAGGAGGAGGAAGACGCCTCTGGTTGGTACACTTGTTGGCATAGTGACCCTTCTATTGGCACTTGTTGCACGTGACCTCTGAAAGCGGACGGTGATACAGAGCACTCGGTCTTGGAGCTTGAGACGAAGACTTGTTCTGAAAGCCTGGGTGGGGGGGGGGGGAAGAAACCACTGCCACCTTTGCTCTTCTGCTGATGCGGTTGACGGAACGGAGGAGGAGGAAGCCAATACTTCTGCTGCTTGGCCACTTGAGTAGAGGAAGACGGAGTAACATCTCTGGCACGCTTCCTGGAAGCATCACACCTCAACTGAGCAGCCTCTTGCTTCAGTGCCATGTTGTAGAACTCATTGTATCTCAACGGCTCGAAGAGGACAAGAGCGAGCTGAATTTCTTCACGAAGACCACCCCTGAACTGATAGATCATGCTCTTCTCATCCGGAACATCCTGCTTGGCAAAACGGGCGAGCTTCTGGAACAACTTGTTGTAGTCATAGACAGACAAAGAACCTTGCTTCAGATTGCGGAATTCCTCACGCTTACTTTCAACCACACTTTGAGGAATGTGATGAGCACGGAAATCTTGACGGAAATCATCCCAAGTGATCAAACGTCCACCTCTGGAATCCTTGTACTGCTGGAACCACTCTGCAGCCTGATCTTTGAGCTGGAAAGAAGCGAACTTGACGAAATCTTCAGGCCTGACGTTGCTGCATTCAAAATGCTTGTCCAGATCCACTAGCCAATCGTCAGCATCGGTAGCCTCAACACAATTGCTGAACGTCTTTGGACTATTTGCGAGGAACTGGTTCAGAGTAGCAAAGTGGTACTGATTGCTGCCTTGATTCCCTTGACTGCCTTGATTGCGCTCTTGGAGGATTTGCATGATCAACCGTGTGTTTGCATTAGTAGCGGCCATCACAGCTTGCCATGCTTCCGGAGGAGGCGGAGGTGGAGGCGGGTCAGGATTCGGAGTCGTGCGCGTTGGAGGAGCCATCCTGAACAGGTTGACCACCATTAGCACACAAATAGACAAATATTGAAGCTGAATCCAACGGAATGAAAATTGCAACATAAAGTCTTCACATCCGAACAAAATGAACGAATGCACTTCTCTTGAAGTGGTCACATATTCCTAAATTGCGAAGCCACGAAGAATCAGGTAGAAGGGGTACAACAACGAGGGATGGAATCAACATATGACGTCGAAGCAAAACGAATGCCACAACTCGAAATAAAACCAAGGGTTGGCTTGCGGAATAAGCCGGAACAAATACATGATAGAAATTTCGTCCGAAGGTTTCGTGGTGGGACCTACACGGGCTCGATCGTACAGCACCATCATGTACAAGGCAGTGCACATGACATACGAAGCGTCCCCGAGTCAGCATAGCCAAGGACTCTTTAAGACACAATGAGACCACTGTAAAATCGACCGTGAATAGGCGAACCACTAGACGTCGAACCCCAATTTCATATCATACATCTGTCGGAAAGATATCCTAAGGCTACTTGAATTCCCACCTATGAAATTCCCGAAATTTTCCCGGTTATGCAATCAGGTGTTGGGGATACAGGGGAGCATAATATCTCACTCAAGCTAGCAAATCCTACATCCAGCTGTATCCATCCTTCAACACATAACCAAGAAACCTTCGGAAACCATCTATCTCAACCTTCGAAAAGCATCCGTTATACAAGTTATGGCGATACTCCCGAACTCCCGCCCCAGTACTGGGTGGCGTCGAGGTTATCTCACCAACGAACTGCATAAAGGAGATTTTCGATGTTGCGCACAAATCTCAAGTATACCAGAATTGCAACGATAAAATTGCGACGACAACACCTCGGAGCTCAACTCCCCGGGACACTGCCACAACCCCTAAAGACAGAAGGCACCAAGAACAATGTTCTCGTCACAAAACCATCGGAACAAAACCAAGATACTCGCGTGATCCTAAAAAAAATTTGTGAAATTTGAGAAGAGAAGAGTCAAAACTCTACGTCAGGATGCCTTACCAGAGTGATGAGGAGGCTGGGAAGTAAAAAGAATTCCTAAGCTCTCCGATATATAATTCCTAAGGACTCAAAACATTTTTCTAGACACAACTTGGCTGCTAAAAATGATCAAGCAATGGGGGATCCTAAGGTTGGGGAAGGCTCTGATACCAACTTGTAACGCCCTCGATGCGGCTATATCTCCCACGTGTCGAGGCACGACTTAGAGGCATAACCGCATTGAAAGCAATGTCGCAAGTCGGGAAATCATTACACATCCCATGTACATAAATAATATAAAGGGGAGAAACGTAGTTGGCTTACACTCGCCACGTCACATCAAAGTACATAAATAACATCCATCATACAAATCACTCATGGCCCGACTACGGTGCCAAAATAGAAAAGACCCCCAACATGCGACAAGGCCCTGAATCGATAACCCCAACTAGGCACCACTACTGATCATCCGAAAAAGACACGTAGTATCGCTGAGAGTCCTCGTCGAACTCCCACTTGAGCTCGTAATCGTCAACTGGAGCAGAAACTCCTAGACCTGCATCTGGAGTTGTAGAATCTGTGAGCCACAGGGACTCAGCAATCTCACACCCACGCGATCAAGACTATTTAAGCTTATAGGACAGGTACGGCAATATAAGTGGAGCTGCAGCAAGCGACTAGCATATATGGTGGCTAACTTATACGCAAATGAGAGCGAGAAGAGAAGGCGAAGCACGAGCGAGAAGCTAAAGGAACATCCTGCGCAAACATAACTCCAACACCGTGTCCACTTCCCGGACTCCGCCGAGAAGGGGCCATCACGGTAACACACACGGTTGATTCATTTTAATTAAGTTTAGTTAAAGTTATCTACAACCGGACATTAACAAATTCCCATCTGCCCATAACCGCGGGCACGGCTTTCGAAAGATCAATCCCTGCAGGGGAGTCCCAACTTAGCCCATAACAAGCTCTCACGGTCAATGAAGGAATAGACCTCCACCCAAGACACACCGATAAGACTCGGTATCTCGGTACAACAAGATGATTCGACAGGTTAAAACAAGTCCAGCAACACCGCCCGAATGTGCCGACAAATCACGATAGGAGCTGCACATATCTCTTTCTCAGGGCACACTCAGATGAGCAATCCGTACAACTAAAACCAGCCCTTGAGTTTCCCCGAGGTGGCGCTGCACAGGGCTCTAGTTCGGACCAACACTCAGAGGAGCACTGGCCCGTGGGGGGGGGGGCTAAAATAAAGATGACCCTCGGGCTCCGGAAACCCAAGGGAAAAGGGGGTAGGTGGCAAATGATAAAACCAATGTTGGGCATTGCTGGAAAAGCTTTAATCAAGGCGAACTATCAAGGGGTTCCCATTATAGCCCAACCGCGTAAGGGACGCAACAATCCGGGAACATAACACCGATATGACGGAAACTAGGGCGGCAAGAGTGGAACAAAACACTAGGCGAGAGGCCGAGCCTTCCACCCTTTACCAAGTATATAGATGCATTAAGTTAACATAGCAATATAATGATATCCCAACAAGTAAATGAATGTTCCAACAAGGAACGGCTCCAATCTTCACCTGCAACTAACAACGCTATAAGAGGGGCTGAGCAAAGCGGTAACATAGCCAATCAACGGTTTGCTAGGACATGGTGGGTTAGAGGTTTGACATGGCAATTGGGAGGCTGACAAGCAAAAGGTAGGCATCGTAGCATTGGCAAAGCAAGAGCGAGCAAACTAGCATAGCAAAGATAGTAGTGATTTCGAGGGTATGATCATCTTGCCTGCAAAGCTGTCAGAGTTGACTGGATCCTCAAAAGCACACTCAACGGGCTCCTCGTTAGCAAACTCGTCTCCCGGATCTACCCAACAACACAAACAAGCAACAAGAATACAATCAACCACGTGCAAGGGCAACAATAATATGCAAAGACGGTATGCTATGCGGGATGCGATGCGGGATGCAAAAATGCAAGACGTTACAGAAAATGCATGAACCTGGCCTCAACTTGAATGACCAAGTGGGCCACTGGATAGAGGGGAAGATATCACCTTAAAATGATATAAAGATCATAGGAATCGGAGCTACGGTTTGGAAATGGCGAGCGTTTTACGAAACGAACCGATCTGCAATATACAGCAAGTAGGCTCCTAAATGCAACGAAATGAACATGCTATAGCCACCAAACATGAAAACAAAATACATGGCAGTGATGTACACAAGATGGTTAACAAAATAATAGCACTGAGCCATAGGCAAATTCATCCATTAAGAGGTTCAAACAAGTATGGCAAAAATGAATGTGCAAAACAGATTCCAGACAGTGAAATTAACACTAGTCTGTAATTTCAGATCACGAAGCCCTCTTCGGAGCAGCGAAACAACATGATACAAAACCTGAACATGACAAGTAAGAACATGGCATGGAGCTACTCAACAATCTTAACAAAACACCCAAAGTGACCTGGGGCCAAAAGGGTTCACAAAATACTCTGCCGAGCTCACGAACATAGCTCGAACACAATCAGTTTTCAGACTTAGTGAAAACTGAGACATGCAGAAATTTAACTCACGAAGGCATGTAAACGAGCTCGATGCACTCACTACGGTGCAAATCATGGCAAGGAAAGCATATAACCAGCAAGAAGGCACAATATGCTAGCTACACATGGCAATAACAAAGGCATAGCATGCATGGAACACTAACGGTAGCATCGGCAAAATCGCAAACAAGTTGATGATCTGCCCAGATTAACAACGAAGCAAAAGTTGAGCTCGATTGAGTCAACCTAGAGCACTCCACATATGCAAACAAAGACATGGATGGATACAGCATAACATAAATATCAAAACTCCCTTACTGATCATCCTCAAAAGAGGCACGGATCACTAGGAAACAAGCTGGACATATAGCATCATGAACTAAAATATCCCAGACTTAGTGAAAATCACTAAGTCCCTGAAATCAGCAATCTCAGGTACCTCTCTTCGCAAGCTTGCACAAGACAACACATACATCCTAAAAATGCATGGGTGGCACCTCTGGAAGAAGACAAAATTCTTAACAATTCATCCCAAAGGGGCACAGGCATATTATGCACGAATTAAACATGGCAAAAATGACAAAAGTGCATGATGAACTAATGGATCTGCAATTTAACTCACGAAGCCTCCTTCTAACAGCATTTTTGGCAACAAGATGACCTCAAATTCAAATGATGCAATGGAATGAAATGATGTACATGTCGAGGCGAAGATTTTGATATATCATACGCCCAAAGCGGAGCTACGGTTGCAAAGTTACGGGACCTCGAACAGAGCAACTTGGATCAAAATTTTCAGGACTTAGCAAAAAAATCGGGGGTTAGGGTTTACTGTTCACGCGACTGGATCCAGATCGGGATCGCGGCGCGGAAGCCGAGGCGGTGCCGGCGGCAGAGCTCGAGCTCGCCAGAGCTGCGGGGTGCGCCGGCGGTGGAGGAGGTCGCCGGGGGGCGGCACCGGCGAGGAGGCAGCGGAGGTGCGCGGCGAGGAGGCGCGGTGCGGCGGCGGGGTCGGCCGGCGGTGGCTCGCGCGCCGGCGAGGTGCGGCGGCCGGAGAGGCGGCCCGCGGCGGCGCCGGTCGCCGGGGCCGAAGGCGACGGCGGCGAGAGGAGGCGGGCGGCGGGGCGAGCCGGCTGGGCCTCGGGGGCCAGCCTCGGGCCTCCCGGGCCTGGCGCCGGCAATGTGGGCGCGACGGGGCGGGGCCACGTGGCGGAGGCGGGCGGCGGCGGACGCTGTCCGGTGCGGGCCGGACACGTCCGTCGGCGCGGGGAGATCTGTTTTTTTTAGGAGGACGGGGAGGAAGACGAGATCCGAAAATGGGGGGTGTTTAAATAGGCATAAGTGGAGCTAGGATAGTCCAAATGAGGTGCGGTTTTCGCCCATGCGATCGTGATCGAACGCTCTAGGACATGGAGCAGAGTTTGGTGGGTTTTGGGACAATTTTGGGGGGTGTTGGTCTGCAACACACACGAGGCCTTTTCGGTCCCTCGGTTAACCGTTGGAGTATCAAACGAAGTTCAAATGACCCGAAACTTGACGGGCGGTCTACCGGTAGTAATCCAAGGCCGCATCACAAGTCTCGGTCCAATCCAGAAATGTTTGAACCCCACACACGAAAGAAAGCTAGAAATGGCCACCGGAGGAGAACGAAGCGCCGGAATGCAAAACGGACATCGGGGAAAATGCTCGAATGCATGAGATGAACATGTATGCAAATGCAATGCACGAGATGGCATGATAAGAGATGCACGAAAAAGAAAAACAACACACGGAGACAAAGACCCGAACCCGAGAAATAAATATAACTTAGCGCCGGAGACGGCAAGAGTTGGATACAAATATGAAAGTATATCTGGGGCGTTACACAATAGACATGATTTCCATGAAGTTGGAACGAGCAATTTTATTCTTAAGAAGAGCTTTAAAAATCATTTCCCCCTTAATTTTTAAGGAGGCAACATCATCATTATCTTCATCATAATCAACATCATCATCACTCTTGCCATCATCAATATCATCACAAGATATATTGGGATTCAAAGTGGGAGATACCTTTGAAGCCTTGGCCATAAGGCAAAATGCAATAGATGATGATGTAGGATCCCTTGAAGCACCATTCAAGACCACATCTTGTTCCATGGAGTGTTGGGTTTCCTCTACATTGTTAGAATAACAATTCGAGGAAATATATGCATTTTTATCATGGCAACAAGACATAGTAAACATATCATCATGAGATTTAGTCAAGCAATTTCTACATGATATGCAAGGACTATCAACACAAGCATGTGAAACATTTGGAGTGCTCGGAGTGCTAAAGTCCAAAGATGAAGCATTGCAATAAGAAAGTGATGAAGGATTATCAACAATAAGCCCACTATCATCATTGCAATGTACACCACTACTCACCATGTCATTACCTTGTGGCAACCCACATGTAGGTGAAGTAGAAGAAGTTGAGAAGGCAACACGGCCGGAGGTGGAGGGATAACAATCATCCCCACAAATCTTGGACACACCATATTTATCTTGAAGCTTTGTCCACAACTCATGGGCATCTCGGAACGGCATGAGTTGAAATATAACTACATTGCTCAAAGCATTGAAAAGCACATTAGAAGCTTGAGCATTGGGATAAGAGTTTTTCTCATCCTCTAAAGATAATCTTTGGGGATCCTTTGGAGGAGAAAAACCCATATCTACAATTCGCTCTAAATTTGGGTCCATGACCCTAAAGAGATTAAGCATGCAAATTACCCAAACATCAAAATTTGTGCCATCGAAACTAAGAGTGTCAGAGAATCCTAGTCCCCTAGTCGACATCTTTACTCTCTAGGCGGTAAAGCCTAATAAAGAGAGACGAGGCTCTGATACCAATTGAAAGATCGTGGATGTCGCCTAGAGGGGGGGGTGAATAGGCGTTTTAAAATAATTACGATTTAGGCTTGAACAAATGCGGAATAAACCTAGCAGTTAATTTGTCAAGCACAAAACCTAAAACAACTAGGCTCACCTATGTGCACCAACAACTTATGCTAAGCAAGATAAGCAACTATGTGATAGCAAGATATATAACAAGAAACAATATGGCTATCACAAAGTAAAGTGCATAAGTAAAGAGCTCGGGTAAGAGATAACCGAGGCACGCGGAGACGACGATGTATCCCGAAGTTCACACCCTTGCGGATGCTAATCTCCATTTGGAGCGGTGTGGAGGCACAATGCTCCCCAAGAAGCCACTAGGGCCACCGTAATCTCCTCACGCCCTCGCACAATGCAAGATGTCGTGATTCCACTAAGGGACCCTTGAGGGCGGTCACCGAACCCGTACAAATGGCAACCCTTGGGGGCGGTTACCGAACCCGTACGCATTGGCAACCCTTGGGGGCGGTCATCGGTACCCGTCAAATTGCTCGGGGCGATCTCCACAACCTAATTGGAGACCCCGACGCTTGCCCGGAGCTTTAGACCACAATGATTGAGCTCCGAACAACACCAACCGTCTAGGGCGCCAAGGCACCCAAGAGGAACAACCTCTAGGGTGCCCAAACACCCAAGAGTAATAAGCTTCTCAAACTTCACTTCCACGTATCACCGTGGAGAACTCAAACCGATGCACCAAATGCAATGGCAAGAGCACACGGAGTGCCCAAGTCCTTCTCTCTCAAATCCCACCGGAGCAACTAATGCTAGGGAGAAAAATGAGAGGAAGAACAAGAAGGAGAACACCAAGAACTCCAAGATCTAGATCCAAGGGGTTCCCCTCACATAGAGGAGAAAGTGATTGGTGGAAATGTGGATCTAGATCTCCTCTCTCTTTTCCCTCAAAAACTAGCAAGAATCCATGGAGGGATTGAGAGTTAGCAAGCTCAAAGAAGGTCAACAATGGGGGCAAAAACGAGCTCAAGAGATAGATATCCATTGGGGAAGAAGACCCCCTTAAATAGGTCCCCACGAATCTGCCCGTTATGTACAGAACAACATAGGAGCGGTACAACCTCTATGAGCACCGGTACAACCGGTAACAGGCAATAAGCGGTACAACCGGCCCACAACCGCCCAACAACCGCACCACAACAGAGGCCAGTCCGGTGGTAGAGCGGTACATGACCGGTACAACCTCCGGACCAATTCTGGAGCGGTACAACCGCTCCAAACACCGGTTGTACCGGTCAAGCGGTACAACCTCTCCATGGGGCGGTACAACCTCTCTGTGTAAAACAGGCAATATCGAAACAGCCACAACTTTCGCATGCGAGCTCCGAATTCGATGAAATCAAGTTTGTTGGAAAGCTAACGACAAGGGCTAACACAATCTTGAGAGAAATAACAATAAGAAGCAAATGAGAAAAGGACGATAATAAAATGGTGAGAACCCTTCTCAAAAAAGACCGGTAAAACCTCCAACACCGAAAACATCATAGAAGATGCATGCGAACTCCGTTTTCGATGAACTCAAGCTTGTCATCAAGATGACCATAAGCTCTAAGACTCACAAATGAAACCAAACAAGAACTAGGAAAGATGATGCAAGGATGCAATGGTTTGAGCTCTCGACTAATGATACGATCAAGCTACTCCCTAGAGAGCCCCCCTTGATAGTACGACAATCGATCCTACAACCCGGTCTCCCAACTACCACTATGAGACCGGTAAAATAGAAAACCTATCAAGGGCAAACCTTTGCCTTGCACATAGTCCACTTGAGCTAGATGATGATGATCTTGACTTCCTCAAATTGGACCACCTTTCTTGATTGTGTTGGCTCGATGAAGACTAGTTGATTGCTCCCCCATACCCCACTATGGGTGAGCCACTCTTTGGCACATCTTCACAATTCCATTGACACCACAATGGATGGCAAGCTTCAAGCTTGATTGCTCCCCCATACTCCATTATGGGTGAGCCACTCTTCGAGTTGCTCCACTTGAACTTGCACAATGCAAACTTGATGACGATCACCACTTGATGTCATCCTCCATGGGTTGTATGAGATCTTCCTCTTGACGCAAGACCATGGAAACATACCTAACCCCACAAAGAACTCTCACGTAGACCATGGGTTAGTACACAAAGCATAATGGACAATGCTTACCATACCATGGGATCACTTGATCCCTCTCGGTACTTCTTCTACGCTTTGTGAGTTGATCAACTTGATTCACTCTTGACTTAGTCTTGATCAACATTGAATCTTTCCAACTCTCTTCATTTGGATGATGTCTTGAAGGTAACCATGAATGATCACAGTCTCTTCTTCTTCAAGACATGCTTGCAATAAGCTCAACTCACACAGGACCAATCTTTGGATAATTCCTTGAAAAGCACTTTGGCCATCTCAACTCACACATGACCAATCTTTGGATAGTTCCTTGAAAAGCACTTTGGCCATCTCATAAACTCCTTAAAACCAACACATGGACTTCAAGACAATCCTATGGACAAATGCTTCAAATATAACTCAAGGCAACCGTTAGTCCATAGAGATTATCATCAATTACCAAAACCACACATGGGGGCACCGCATGTCCTTTCAGCGCCGCAACAGGAAGCGCAAAGGTAAAGCTGTGCTTGCCGTCGAGGGATCTGACGACGCCGGCTCCGCCAAGAAAACCAAGGCAGATGACCCCGGCAAGGAAATTGCCGGATGTGTCGCCTGCCGGGCCTTGGCGGCTGCCGAGAAGTCAGGAAACTCTGACAAGCAATACTGCAAGATCCATCGCACCAAAGGCCATGATCTCCAGAACTGCTTACAGGTTGAGCTCCTTGCTGAGAAGCAGAGGGCTGAATATGAGAGGCGGGACAAGGAGAAAGGCCAGGACGGTGCTGAGGGGTCCGGCAAGAAGCATGACGGCCAGGCGGGCCGTCGCGGCAAAGATAAACAACGGGAGAAGCCCGCCCGGGGCCGTGACAAAAAGCCAGAAGACGATGATCACAAAGAGGACGATGAGTCTGGTGACCAAGAATTTCAGAAAGCTACAAAGGCCATGTGCACCGATGGCGGCGCCTCGCTGCATACCTCTCACCGCCAGCTTAAACAGTGGGCGCGTGAGATTACAGCGGCGGAACCGTCGTTTGATGCCCAAAGGCCGCTGAAGTGGTCCAGCACACCTATCATTTTTGACACTGAGGATCACCCTGATCGCACTACTGCAGTCGGGTGCTTGCCATTGTTGGTTTCACCAACAATACGCAACCTCAAGGTGACAAAGATGCTAGTCGATGGCGGGGCTGGTCTGAACTTAATCTCGCCTGCCATGATCGAGAAATTGCAGATTCCTGATGAAGACCTCGAAGAGACGGGCACGTTTCAGGGGGTCAACCCGGGAAGGAGTCAACCAAAGGGAAAGGTCACGTTGCTCGTGACTTTTGGGAGTGATCTGAACTACAGGGCAGAAAGGATTGTGTTCGACGTTGCCAAGATCCCCTTGCCTTACAACGGGATCCTTGGCCGCCCAGCGCTGGCCAAGTTCATGGCGGTGTCACATTACGCCTACAACACCCTAAAGATGCCGGGGCCTGTGACGATCATCACCGTCCCATCAGACAAGAAGGATGCGCTAATTTGCGCTGACCAACTCTACCAACAAGCAGTTGCAGCAGCCGCCACTACTAAGGCGCTTGCTCCTGCCGCTGGAGCCCCGGGAAGGCAAAAGAAGAAGACCGGTGAGACCTCAGGCACCCACTCCGGCAAGCGCACCTCTTCGGAGTGTAGCGCTCCCGTCGAGGACGTGCCAGAGAGCTCCGCCGACAGAAACAAGAAGTCCAGGGCCACACCGCCGGGAACCAAGAAGGTTTGTGTCAAGGAGGACGGCACGGGAGGAGCTTTTACCATAAGCTCCACCCTTGACGACAAATAGGAAGACGCGCTCGTCACCTTCCTGCGGGCGAATGTCGATGTGTTTGCATGGCAAGCATCCGACATCCCCGGCGTTCCCAGGGAGGTGATTGAGCACCACCTTGATGTCTGTCCTCATGCGCGGCCCGTCAAGCAAAAGGTCAGAAAGCAAGCTTTGGAACGACAAGAGTTCATCACAGAGGAGATCCGGAAACTGGAAGCAGCAGGTTTAGTAAAAGGAGTGCTCCATCCAACGTGGTTGGCCAATCCGATGGTAGTGCGCAAGGCAAATGGGAAGTGGAGGCTGTGTATTGATTACACAGATATTAATAAGGCTTGTCCCAAAGACCCCTTCCCGTTGCCGCGCATCGACCAGATTGTTGACTCCACAGCTGGGTGTGATCTGTTGTCATTCCTCGATGCCTACTCCGGCTACCACCAGATCTTCATGACAAGGGAAGATGAAGAGAAAACGGCATTCATCACCCCATGTGGTACGTATTGCTTTATATAGATGCCTTTTGGGTTGAAGAGTGCTGGTTCAACGTTTGCAAGGGCGGTCCAGATTGGTTTTGAACCCCAGCTCCATAGAAATATGGAAGCTTATATGGATGATATAGTGGTCGAAACCAAGAACAGGGCAACCCTCATATCAGATTTACAAGAAACATTTGCAAACCTACGCAAGATCAATCTCAAGCTGAACCCTGAGAAGTGCGTCTTCGGCGTCCCGTCTGGCAAGCTTCTCGGGTTCTTTGTGTCACAGCGTGGGATAGAGGCCAATCCGGACAAGATCAAAGCTATAGAGCAGATTGAAGCGCCCAAGCGAGTCAAGGATGTGCGTCGGTTTGCTGGTTGCGTTGCCGCCATGAGCAGGTTCATTTCCAAGTCCGCCGAGCGCGCCCTTCCTTTTTTCAAAATTTTGAAAAAGGCGGGCCCGATGGAGTGGACGCCAGAAGCCGAAGCAGCATTGCAAGATTTGAAGAGGTACCTCTCCTCCGCGCCAATACTAGTTGCGCCTAGGCCACAGGAACCGTTGCTGCTGTACCTGGCGGCAACGAACCAGGTAGTCAGTGCCGCACTAGTGGCGCAGAGAGAAATTGATGATGAGGTAATAGCAGCGATGGAGCCCGATGCCACCGATGCCGAGACGACGCAGCCAATTGAAGTGCCGCCGAAGAAGAAAATGATGCAGCACCCGGTCTACTTTGTTAGTTCCCTCCTGCAGGGGGCTAGATCGAGGTACTCCGGTGTGCAGAAACTGCTCCTCGGCCTTCTTATGGCCTCAAGGAAGTTGCGTCACTACTTCCAGGCGCACGAAATCACTTTCGTCACTCGCCTCCCTCTGCAACGGATATTGCACAATCCAGACGCAACGGGAAGGATCATAGAGTGGGCACTGGAACTGTCCAGCTTTGGCCTCAAGTCTGAGAGTACCTCGACGATTCAAAGCCGAGTCCTGGCGGAGTTCGTTGCAGAATGGACCGCGACGCCTGACGAAGAAACCCAAGAGACTGCTCTCCCCGGCAAGGAGGCAAGTTGCGACTGGATCATGTACTTTGATGGAGCTTACTCCTTACAGGGCGCCGGGGCTGGCGTACTGCTTGTCGCGCCCACCGGAGAGCACCTCAAGTACGTGATCCAGATGCACTTCCCAGGGAGGTGTCAACAAACAATACGGCTGAGTACGAAGGGCTGCTTGCCGGTCTTAGGATCGCGGTGGACCTCGGAATCAAGAAACTCGTCGTCAGAGGCGACTCGCAACTTGTCGTCAAGCAAGTTAACAAGGATTACCATAGCCCGTTGATGAAGGCCTACGTCGATGAAGTGAGAAAGCTGGAAGAGCGTTTTGACGGTATACAGGCAGAATACGTTCCCCGAGCGGAGAATGATATCGCCGATTACTTGTCAAAACGCGCTGCCCTCAAGCTACCTGTGGAACCAGGTACCTTTGTGCTTCGGCTAACTCAGCCATCCGCCATCAACAGAGCAGAACAAGAGGAGAAAATCAGGGCCCAGCAAGTACTTTCCCGCCGAGCTCCCCGAAGCCGTCGGCAAGGATGTTGCCGGAGACACTGAGCCCGCCACGGGACGACTGGCTCCGACAGAGCATCAAGCTCTTGCCATGGAGACAGCCGCTCTGATAGCAGAGGAAATGCCTTTAGTCCTCGCCGTCGAGCCCCAGGCTCCAGCATGGGCACAACATACCGTCCGATTCCTCCAAACAGGGGAACTTCCTGAGGAGCAGGAAGAAGCGGAAAAAGTAGCCCGTCGCTCTACTATGTACCAGTTCGTCGATGACGTCCTGTACAGAAAGAGGCCGAACGACGTGAAATTGAAGTGTATCCCTCGAGAGGAAGGATTGGGGCTGTTGGCGGAGATACATGGAGGCATATGTGGATCCCACATCGGGTCAAGGGCCCTTGCCGACAAAGCGTTTCGGCAAGGTTTCTTCTGGCCCACCGCCCTCCAGGATGCGACGACACTAGTCACCAGGTGTGAAGCGTGTCAGTTCCATTCAAAGAAGTTTCATCAGCCAGCTCAAGCCCTTCAAACCATTCCTCTCTCCTGGCCTTTCTCGATCTGGGGGCTCGACATACTGGGCCCTTTCCCCGCAGTGTCGGGGGCTTTGAGTACTTGTACGTTGCAATCGACAAGTTCACAAAGTGGCCAGAAGTGGAAGCAGTGAGGAAGGTCACAGCACAGTCAGCCGTCAAGTTCTTCAAAGGACTGGTGTGTCGTTTTGGTGTACCCAATAGGGTTATCACCGACAACGGCACGCAGTTCACAAGCCACACCTTCATGAAATATATTCAAGACCTCGGCAGCAAGGTCTGTTTCGCTTCCGTTGCTCACCCACGAAGCAATGGTCAAGCTGAGAGGGCAAATGCTGAAGTACTGCGAGGCCTGAGGACAAAGACCTTTGACAGACTGCACAAGAGTGGAAGGCGCTGGATTGATGAATTGCCGGCGGTTCTTTGGTCAATCAGAACGACACCAAATCGAGCCACCGGCCAGACACCCTTTGCCCTGGTATACGGGGCAGAAGCAGTTCTCCCCATGAAACTCATATACGGGTCACCTCGAGTACTCGCTTATGACGAGCTTGAGCAAGAGCAATTGCGGCAAGATGACGCAACGCTCCTTGAGGAAGATCGTCTTCGGGCGGCTGTGAGAGCAGCGCGCTACCAGCAAGCCTTGCGCCGCTACCATAGCCGCAAGGTTAATGCCCGAAGCTTTGAGGATGGCGACCTTGTTCTTCGACGCGTTCCATCAGCCAAGAATTCCAACAAGTTGACGCCAAAGTGGGAAGGCCCTTATCGGGTAATATGAGTCACCAGGCCCGGCGCAGTCCGCCCGGAGACCGAAGATGTTGTTCCGGTGAGTAACTCCTGGAACATTGGGCATCCGCAAGTTTTACCCGTGAGGCGCGGCTTGCCGGGCCCCCCGGCAAGCCACCTTTTGTACGAGCCTTGCCGATGACGCATGTAACCCTTTGTACAAAGCCAGGCGCAGACCCTGAGCATAAATAAATGAAGCGCTGGCGCCCTAAGTTATAGCATGCATGCTAGGTCGAGTCTCGTCCTTGGTTAGGGTTGATAGTGCTTAGCGGCGACTAACCCCTAGCTTAGAGGTCGAGTGTGCGTCTCTTTGTCTTTCTTTTGTCTTCTTTGGTTCACAGGACACACAGATATCCGTGCCGAACCACTTGGGGAGAAAAAAAGAGAGGAACAAACCAGCATCTAGCCCCCGGTAAGCCAGTATTGCCGGGGGCTGCAAGAGCAAAGATTCACCCACGGCGAACCAGGGTTGCCGGGGATTGCAGCTTCAGATAAGTTCTTCATCCCTTATCATGCATTCCATTATGGACTGAGGTATGTGAAACCTCGTTTTCCCCTAAGCTACCGTGCTCCCCTAACTCTAGGCCCTAGGGCTCGTTCCTGGGGCCAAGTTTGGTCGTAGTCGCGGCAGCGAAAGGATGAAACAAGGAGCCTGAACCCGCCTCATCCCTACCTCCGTCAAAGGCGTGAGGAAGGTCGAGCGAAGTGGGGAGACGGCAAGGCATGTTGCCGGGCAAGGAAATGTTTATCTTGAAGATATCAAGGATTTACTCCTTGTCGTGGGTTCCACCCGCAAACAAATGACCCGACAAGCATCCCTTTTTCATTAAAAAAAACATTCCACTCAGGTACAGTCCATAGGGAATGAAAAACATGAATGATGGGATTACAAGTTTTAAATTCAGCAAAGGCCCGAAGGCTTACAAACTAAAAAGAGATAAGGTGCCCGTAATCCCTTTCTTGTCCCTCTCCTTAGGAGGCAGGTCAAGGAGGCGAAAAGGATAAAAGGAGCGCCTAGGCGAGCTACGGGTGGCAGAAGACACCAAGAGAACATCTTGGTGGCCGTCCAAAGGCTGGATGGTGATGGCGGCACCGGAAGCAGAGCTCGAAGACGAGGCGGCAGGACGTCAGCACGCGTCGAAGGCATCAGTGCCCGCGTACTCCGACTTGACGGCCTTGTCGCCCGCCCTCTTCCTCTTCCGCAGCCTCCCAACGCCAGCCGCCCAAGGAGATGACCCCGAGAAGTTCAGGGAGCCGGCGACACGGATGATGGGGTCGCCGGTGCCGCACGGAGCGGCACCCGACACCTAGTCGGACCCATCATCCTGCTGCCTACTACCCTCGTCGTCGCTGCCGCTGTCCTCCTCGTCACTCCCGCCCGAGGAGGAGTCTTCACTATCAGAAGAGCTCTCCACGCAGCACCTCGCACGGGTCCCAAAGAGCCCGAAGACCTTGACGGAGAGAAGGCGCCCTTCATCAGCTTAAAATGGAGAGTGAGCCCCTCCGTCAAGCGGTGGATATGAGCAAACGTCTTCCATCCCCGACGAAGATACATCACGTGAGGGGCGGGGAAGTCGACGCGGACCCACGTGCCACTGATCCCGCAGCCCCTCATGTGCAGCCGCAACGACTCCGGCGGATCCAGCTCCATCTCCCGCGCAAATGGAGTCGGGAGACGAAGGCGATGACGCGGCGGCCGGCGCAGCCTGACGAAGAACTCACAAGGGTCATCCCCAACATGGCCCTCCATTGGAGGAGCTACTGGCGGAGGCGAGGCCGGCGCGCCGCCCGGTCCTCCCCTTTCCCGAGCGCCCCGGCCTCGCCCACGGCCTCGCCCCCTCCCCCTTCCCCTCATGGCTGGCTCTGCCACCGCAGGCGCAGGAGAAGGAGGGACGCGTTGTCGAGTGGCGACCCTCGCTGCCACTGTTGAAGGACCGGGATTCCCTCTCTCCATGACGGATGGAAGGGAGGGGCTGAAGCTTAGGAAGGAAGGAAGAGAGAAAACGGCGGCTCTAAGATTGGAAAAGGCACGACGAAAGAGGAGAAAGTGAGCAGCGCACCCGCGGTTTTTCTTTTTTATGGGAGAAAACACGGGCCGCCTCCTTTCACATTAACTGTGGTGTGACGCATGCCCGCGGGAACCAACCCCACGCATGCTGCCCACGTCACACGCACCTCCCCACGCCGCGTCACGTGCGGGAGTCGTGGGAAACGCAGCGCGCGAAGAATCTTGCCGCGGTAAAAACCGTCCCGCCTGCCCGCACACCGTTTTTGGGCCTAGCCCAACAACGTGTTGCGCTTATGTGTGGCCCAGGCCCGGGGGCTCCTGTCGGTGTACAAAAAGAGGGGTACACATTTTGTACCCCTATAACTGTGCACGGGCAGTCTGAGCCGCGGATACCACCACACCAAGCAAGGCAAGGGAGGTGAGCCAGGGTAAGACCGAAGCTCAAGAGAACTAGAACGACGCCAAGGCCAAGACCACGAAGAGCAAAGGGGACGAAGCGGACTCCCCCGGCAAGATCCTTGCCGGGAGACAGTTCTAGGAGCCCCGGCAAGACCCTTGCCGCGGCGACTCGTCCCGCGCCTACGGAGCAAATCACCCTTGAGTCCACTACCCCCAAAGGGCAAGGATTCGGGAGACATCCCCGTGGCGGCATGCAGATCTTTGTGAAGACATTCAAGATCAGATACGCACTAAGGAGGCGACAACCCTTGACGGGATCCCAGCCAAGGAAGACCACAAGGCCCCCGGTAAGCGCCGAGGACACCCGCAGGGCCACCATCAGGCCCACGCCGACTAAACCTCCACCACCGCATGCATGCAGCTGCTGACCCAACCAGCTGGGCAGGCACCCGCGTGACGGCATGCAGATCTTCGTGAAGACCCACCACTGCGCCACCTCAGCTGCCTGCCTACCTACATGGCATCTCAGGCGTCGCTGGCCAGGGCGCGTGTCGACACAAGAAGGAGAGGCGACGGACGAGACAGGTTTCTCCCCCGTCCCCGATAAAGCAAGGACACGTAAGCAAGACGCATTAAATGCGCTTTGTCATGTAATGCGAGGGATAACCTCGCATCACTGTACCCTTTCCACCTCCTGTGTGCCACTGTGGCAACCCCTTTTTTCTATAAAAGGAGGCCCGAGGCGACCAGAGGAAGGATTCGGCTTTTTAGAGCTCCTCACGCCCCATAGCTAGCTCAAGAACACAGATATACAATCCACCAAAGCAGGAGTAGGGTTTTACGCATCCTCGCGGCCCGAAGCTGGATAAACGAACCGTGTGCTATCTGTTTGATCCGCTCTTCTCACGACCCCGCGCCCCGCTAATCACAGTAGGGATTCTTGTGATCCCATAGGTGTCGTTCCCACCGACAGGCCTAAAGGGATGGCCGGGGGCGGCGACTAGACCGACGGTGGGGGCGGTTTCAGGAAGAGGGCAGGGCGGCGTGGGAGCGCCGCCGGCCACGGGTGGTGGTCGCGGGCGATGAGGCCGGTGGCTCGGGCGGCGGCTGGAGAAAGGTCGGGCGCCGTTAGATTTCGGTCGTATGTTTGAAAAATCGACTGACCTAATTTGAAAAAGTCAGTCGCGTGACGTGTAGCCTCACTCTTATGTTTCCCGGAGCATGGACGAGGGAGCATTTACTGGTGAAACAACCATTATAGTAAATGCAGTGAATTCACTTTGAAACATCTAGCAGCTCATCTTATTACACCACATGAATATGTCAGGACGCATCAGCCAACTCCTGCACATGCACCCAACATCTCAATTCTCAACCAAGAATAACCAACCAAAGAACACAAGATCTGGCACCAAAACTAGACCTCCACATTCTCAATTCTCAACCAACAATAACCATGCCACGGCCGCCCCATTCCCCCGCCGGCATCGGTCGCCAGTCGGCTGGCCGCAGCGCCAGCCACGCACGCTCGCCAGTACGCTAGGCGCTAGCTGCATCTCGATCGCCAGCGATCTCGCTCGCTCGCTCGCTGGCTACTCGGCGGCGGCGCCTTGGTCGAAGTTGAGCGCGTAGCTCTTGGAGTCGTAGCTGAACCCCGCCTTCCTCCTCCGCGCCGCGCCTCCGCCGCCGCCGCCCCTCCTCCTGGCCATGATCTCCTGCGCCACCGCCTTCCACCGCAGCTTCGCCCTGGCCGACCGCTCCTCCTGCGCGATGCGCCTCATCTCCTCCCCGCCCTCGCCGCTCAGCGCCCTGTACTCCAGCCGCCGGGCCGACGACGCCCGAGACAGCGACCGCCCGAAGCACCCGAAGCTCTGCGGCATGAAGTCGTCGTCCATCGCCGCCGCGGCCGGCATCGGGGCCGCCGTCTGGTGCACCAGGCTGGCCATGGGAATGCAGGCTGCTGCTGGCTGCGTGTGTGTGTGTGTGGACGGATGCCAAGCGAAGCACAGTGGGTAGCGCAGGTGTGGAGACGGGAGACGATCAATGCGGTGCGGGGCTGTGATTTGCTAGATCCAGAGACGGATATATAATGGCTGCCCGGGCGCCGCGATGAACTGTCCGATCTCGAACGGCGCCATGGCAGCATGGCCCGAGATTAGGTGCCTTGTTTATTGGCCGCGGCCCATAAAGAAATGGCAAGGTGCAGGATAGCAACTGTACCCGAACGTCCTTGTTTTTATCCTGCATTTGGCGCCATCAGGGAATTCCTGCCGGGCTTTGACTGCTCACAACGTGACCCCATGTGTTTCCGATGAATGTTTAAGAGTACGTTCGCAAAATAAAATGACAGTGGTGATAGCTACTACTCCATCCGTTCCCAAATACTCCCTCCGTCCGAATTACTCGTTCCAGATATGGATGTATCTAGAACTACCTACAACAAGTAATTCGGAGCGAAAGAAGTATTTATCTTTCTAGAGTAGGTGTGTAGTAAACGCCCAGCTGCCTTATGGCAACTCAGTGCACATCTATATGTATATAGATCCTCTACCTCAAAATAAGTGTCTCACCCTTAGTATAATTTTAAATTAAAGTTAGTACAAAGTTAAGACACTTATTTTAAAACGGAAAAGTACTTTCTTCGTCCGAAAATATTTGTCATTAAAATGGATAAAAAGCAATGTATCTAGAATTAAAATACATCTAGATACATTTCCTTTTATCTAGTTTGATGACAAGTATTTCCGGACGAAAGGAGTACAAATTAAGGAGAGTACATAGTGAGAGAAAAATTCAAGCTTTCTAACAGCCGGAAAAATGTATCACTATGTCAGCAACTGCATCTAAGAGAAATGCATAGTTGTAAAGTTGCCTAGATGTTGAAGCCAAAGTTGTTAAGTGCTCCAGGCTTATAGAGTAAGCGTGGTGGCATCACTATATCAGCAAAGCCAGTTGTGAAAGTGGTCCAAAACCTAGAATATCAGTAACATCAACAGACAACCGCATCTTCCATAAACAAATGCGCACACCGAGCACGATATCAGCAGTACAGTACGACAGTCCAACGAACCAAACCTCCCGACTTGATTAAACCACCACCTACATGCATTTGGTTGTTTGGTTGGGATCATTCCAAACTAAGGGCCTCTTTGATTCGCAAGATTTTCAAATGCAGGAATAGGAAAAATATAGGAATAGTGTTATGTCTTTTTATATCTTATGGGATTTGGAGAAGTGTTTGATAGCATAGAAAAAACAAAGGAATCCTACAAAGAAGTTTTTTTGATGGGATCCTACAAAAAAGTTTGAGTGAATGAAAAGTTTCCTTCAAAATGTAGTACAAATGAAACCTATGAAAAAAATCCTAAGGATTCCAATCCTACAAATCAAACGACTATCACAAGAAAAAATCCTAAGGATCCAAATCCTATAAAAATCCTATGAAATTCCTTTGTATCAAAGGGGCCTTAAGAGATCTTCAATGGATCCCTTAAAAATCTATAAGTCCTCATTTTACTCCTTTGTACCTAGTCGAACCCTCAAATCTCTAGAGGAGTAAAATTTTAAGGACTTAAGTTTACTCCAACGCCCAACTCTTCTATATTTACTTCTCTGCGACGCCGCCCCTTAAAAAAAATTCCCTTCCATTTCTCGCGTCTACTGCTGCCGAAATCCACGCCGCCAGCCGTCAACCACCTTGGTGACCGGGAAAATGGAACCCTCCTACGCCCTCGTAACTCCGCCGCCTCTCGTTGGCGCCGGAATCTCGCTGGCAGCAAGGAACTTCATAAAATCGTGTGCGTACGCCGTCGGCTATGTGCGCTTGCCTCTGTGACGTCCTACAATGGCCGCCACGTCCTGGAGCTCTGGTGGCGTCCTGCAACGCCTGCGCTGCCGCCGACCGAGTTGTGCACGCACACCACACATGCACCTGGTAGGCCGCCGTCGGTTTCGATGGCGAGCACGACCAAACCTTCAGCTAGGCAGCATGGGCACAGGCGCGTTGGACCTCGTCGTGGTGGCGAAGACCGGTGGCGAGGTGGCGGTATCAAGGCTGGGGGATCTCGTCGTTGTGGCAAAGACTTGGGAGCGCCGTGGAAGGAAGAAGGTAGAAGGAGATGAACAAATACTTTTATGTGGGGTCAGTTCGTTTGAGGAGTTATACTGGGCAGGATTGCTTAAGGAGGAAGACAAGATGAGATTCCAAGTGGGGGTGAAGAGGCTGGCTAATGTGGCGGCTGCTCTGACGGACAGATCATATGCTCGCAGCAGGCTGCTCCTGAGAGATGGGGATGGTATTCAGATTGGGGAGCTGTCTTGATCCTGTTACTTTTAGACTGGCCTATATCCACTGGGGTCTGATGCCTGCTGGAATTGTTCTTTTGATGATACGGATTCATCCTTTTTAGAGTTCCTATGTCCTAGACAGGTGCTTTTGGTTCGAGTTGTGGTTGTAGTATCGTCAGGTTTTCGCCCCACAGCTGATAGTTCGTTCTAGGGCTGTCATGCAGTGGGTTTCCTGTCGATGCACCAACTCGCTCGTGCCCCTTTCAGTCTCCTTTTGCTGGGTAGTTATCTTTAGCTGGCTCGGTGCTTATCTTGTGAAACATGATCGACACATGACTGATGTATTTCCGTTGATTGCAAAATTAATGAAAAGGGGTATGAGCCCGGTTGGAAAAAAAGTTCGTTTGAGGAGTTAAATTTAAGGGTTTGGCGAGGTACGGCCATTGTAGAGGAGTAAAATTTTGAGGAGTTAAAGATCCTCTAAATTATTATTAGGGATTCCATTAGCGATGCGCTAATAACCCATCCCGCCGCGACCAACTTAAACAAGCAGCGGTCAAAGTCCCCCAAACACGGCACTTGGAAATGTATGCAAGTTGAGGGGCAGCATATGCTGCCGATTAAGTTAAGATCCAGCCAACAAACAAATCTACAGGGCAAGTGCGTACGATATCTCCAATCTATTCAGATCAAGCATCCAACTTGGTTGAGATCATGCACGCACCATTATTCGGCCCAGCCAGCGGCGCTGGTACCTGCTTCTGCTTGGTTTGATCAATCATTGCAAAGGGTTTAGCGTTCGTGTTACAAAACATGCCTGATTGCTTCATGTGTGGCACGCCATCTGACTGCTGGACTAAATGGACAGGATAGCAGATTGGCAGATCACACACATCTTTGGCGTATGGCCACAGCTGAGAAGTACTTATGCTTGATTTCAGTTGAGTCATTACGGGCCAAAGAAGTTCAAAGGAAAAATATTTCCACCTGAAAGAAGTTTGATTGTCCAAAGAAATATTCTGAACCCCTCAAAGCAAAACAATGATAGGGCTGCACCACATATTCACAAGATCATCAGCAAGTAAGGTAAACAACACAATCAGGAACAAGAGAATGGTCTGAGCAATTTGTATATCACTAACTGAAAAGTTTGAACACAGAAACATAGTACGTGAAAAGACCCTTGGATGCTACGATAGGTCATCTAGACAAACAAATGTCAAACAAAATCTTCAAGACCTGTTAGTGCTACAATTAAAAAGACCCTTGTTTGCAATCATGATAGTGCTACAATCGAAATGTGAATGACTGCTGCACATAGGCATCTGAAAGGAAAATAACATCATTGAAGCCAATTGCTAAACTAGATTATAGAACTCGAACTCCCAGACCTAAGATTAACGACATAGGCAACAAAAGGCTAAAGATTAACAGCATAGACAGCAAAGCAGCTGCAGCTGCAAAGCTCATCATAGACAGCTACAGCTGCAAAGCTCATAGACAGAACCTTTGGAACCTACGTATCTGATATGATCTGAACTTCCAGTCTTCCATCAAAGAAATTATGATATGATCACAGTAAACAATTAGGTCCTGGATCAATAAGGGCTGGGAGGTAGAATTTCTCAAGCAGACTGTTTGCCACGACTGATAAATGGGAAGCATCACAACTGGAAGAGATATTACTGTACTCCGAGCTTTTAGTTCATGCACAGGAAGCATCACAACCAAGAACAATACATGGTATGGACCACATGTTTGGTGTATAGTCGCAACTCGCATTCCCATGGCCAGTGTCTGCTTGATGCTTGCTTTCAGTTAAGTCGGGGCCAAGGAATTTAAAAGGAAAATATTTCCCACTGAAACAAGTTTGGATTGTCCTAAGAAACATTTGGAACACTAATAGCCAACCATGATACAGTAGCACTACATACTCATGAGATCGTCACCAAGTAAAGTAAACAATACAATCAAGAACAAGAAATGGTCTGAGCACTTGATATATCAACTAAACAATAATGTCAAACAAAATATTCCAATGCAATAATGTTAGCGCTACAATCGGAATGTGAATGCATGTTGCACATAGGCATCTGAAATGTAAGATTAACGGCAAAATTAGATTATATAGAACACAAACTCCATGACCTAAGATTAACGGCATAGACAGAAGAATAGGTACAACTGCAAAGCTCATTCTCAAAGTACTGGAAGCTATCTGATAATTTAAACTTTCATTAGAAACATTATTGTACGCTCACACTAACGATTGGTCCTGAATCATTGTGGGTAGAGGGGGGACTGACCTGCCATAGAGAATGCAACAGGCCAGGGCACAGGTTCCAGGACAAGAAACAAAGGAGCACAAGTGAAATCTCCAACAGATACTGGTAGAGGTGCAGATTAATGACCCTATGTTAGCCTCCACTCCTCTCTAGTCTAGTTCAAAAGAACGAACAAGTTTCCCAAAAATGATGTGATTTTTGTAAATTAGTTCATTTGATCAAGGTATTTATTGCAGGTTACGTCATTACTCTTCTTACACAACCTGGTATGGATCCCACATGCTTTGAACAACTGATTTACCACTGACTTAACATAGGAATTTTTTTTGAGGGGTACCTAACATAGGAAAGGTAATACTCCCTCCGTTCCCAAATATAAGTCTTTCTAGAGATTCCAACAAGTGACTGCATACGGAGCTAAATGAGTGAATCTACACTCTAAAATATGTCTACATACACACATCCGTATGTTGTAGTCCATTTGAAATGTAAAAAGACCTATATTTAGGAACGGAGGGAGTAGAACAGTACACATATTCCAGCCCAATAGCTCGTTAGAAAGCCTAAATAAGAATGGCAAAATTCCCAAATTGACTAATCTCTCTGTAGGCTCCTTAACTTTGATAGCCAAGCTTTATAGAAACTAAATCTAGCCTGCAACAACTCGAGCTCGCAACAACAATAAAACAGGATAAAACATGAAGAGTGCATTAGCAAGTTTCTTACTCCACTGCAGGATTTGTGATAGCAATACACCTACGAAGAGCATTACCAGCCTAATCGAAGTTACCAAACACCAACACATTGTAAATAGTCTCAACTTCCAAGGATCAGAACCTGATCCAGTCCCACTAAACTCTCGAAATACTTCTGTCCAGGCACACGAGCGGTAGCTGATAGGTTTAACAGCTTACATCCCCAAAAAGCATTGCTTACTACTTAACACAAAACCGAAGTCCAAAAGCTGCAGAGAATTACGTCAAAGAACCGCTTAACCGAATCAGGCGACGAGAGTGCTCGCGGTGGTGGACTCGTACTTCCAGGCGGCGGGAATCTTCTTGGTGAGGCGGTAGTAGCGGGTGAGGCGGTGGACCCTGCTCTCGACGAGGATGAGGCGGAACTTGGCGTCCACGTCCGACCTGTTCCTCTCCAGGTGCTTCCTGATCGCGACGGCCTTCTTGATGAGGAAGTAGAGGTCCTCGGGCATCTCCGGCGCCAGCCCGCGCGCCTTGAGCAGGCGCACGATCTTGGCGCCGGTAACGGCCTTGGAGAGCGGGATGCCGTAGCCGTCGCGGAGCAGGGCGCCGATCTGCGACGGCAGCTGGCCCTTCTTGGCGGCGCGCACGATGATCTCCTCCACGTCCGGCGCGGACGTCTTGACCCAGGCCGGGGCCTCCCGCTTGTAGGGCATCACCGAGGACGACATGCCCTTCCCGTTGCTGTGCATGCGTCCCATGGCGGCGAGCGGAGAGCAGAGAGCGGCGGCGAGGAGGGAAATGGGGAGAAGCGGCTGTGGCGGCGAGAGGGAAACCTAGCAAAAATGGGGCGGAACCCTTCCCTGCCGGAGTCAGTCTGTTATATCTGCTCGCGTTGCAAACTGGGCTTAGCCCATGATGTTTTGGACGCGAATACAGCGATCGCGACCCAATATGCCCCTCGCTTCAAGCCTCCCTAAATGAGCCGGCACAGTGCACGGGAGGCCAATGCCTCGTTTATTCCTCCTGCTTTTCACGTTTTTTGGTTTTCTTTTTTGCTTTCTTTATTTATTTCTGTCTACACTTCCAAATACTCTATATGAAAACACACTTACATAAAACATTTGAAAAAATTTAACATAGCATTTGGAAAAATGTTAAGCAAGCATTTCGAAAAATGTTATATGTGTATAAAGAATTTTTTTCTCATGTATACGAAAAATGTATCACAAAAAAATGTGTATGAAAAAATGTTGATCATGTATTTAAAACGTGTTTTAAATGTATTAAAAAAAGTTCCTAAAATTTACACCATACATTAAATAAAAGTATAAACAAATGTTCCTGGTATATAAAACATATATTTTCAAAAGCTAATTATATATATATATATATAAATTATAAACATGTATATAAAAATGTTATTGACGTATATGAAAAATGTACATTGTATCTTAGGAAATATTTATTTCCAATAAAAAATCATGGTGTATTAGAAAAAATTTACAATGTATTAAAAATGTTAATCTTGTATTTGAAAAATATTAAATATGTATTAAAATGTATTACATATATTCAACTAATGTACAATGTGTATGAAAAAGTAGACATAAAAATATATAAGTTTCAAAAAGTGGTAATAATGTATTTAAAAAATGTAAAACACGTATATAAAAAATGTTTCTGACATCTATAAAAAATGTTGAATGTGTACTGAAGAAAAGTTGACAAATGTTGAACTGAAAAGAAACCGATGAAAACACAAAGAAACCAAAAAATACGAAGACAACCAAAAATAAGTAAAACCAAAGAAAAACCAATTAAAAAGAATGAAAGCAGAAAAACTAGAAAGCAACATAGAAAAACAAAGAATGTCGATGAAATCCAAGGAAGAAACAAATAAAAAATAGAAAGAAAGAAAGAGTAAAAAACTGAGAAGGAAATGAGAAATTGAAGGGGGGAAAACCCAGTGAAAAGCATGAAAGAAATGAAGAAAACCGGTGAAAAATGAAGAAAAATTGAAAATAAAGAAAAAAGATTAATAAACATAAAAAGGAAAAAAAGAATGGCAGAATGGGCTAGCACACTACTGTGCATTCAAGAAAAAGATTGAGGCGAGAGGAGAGGCAAACCCTATTTGGCGTTGCAGGCGCCCGTTATAGGTCATTTTGCCAACGGGCGCCTGCGGCGGTGCAACCCCCTGCCGCGAATTTGGGCCGGCCCAGTTCCTTCCCTCCCCTTCTTCTTTTCTGTAAAAACTGAAAAAAAAGGTGGGTGTGCAGCAAAGGATTTAAACATGCAACCTGCACCATACGGTAACAACGCAGCAACCACTTGGGACAACCCACCACATTAGACATGTTGCTCATTTTCACCTTCTATTCTTTCTCCAGAAAGGGACCGGTTTTCATTTTTTTCTGTTTCTTTTCAAATGCGTGAACTTTTCTCAATTTTTTCAAAAATAAAATAAAATTGTTGAACTCTTTTTTTAGATTTGTGAACTTTTTTTCAGAATCGATGATTCTTTTTTCAAATTTGATGAACTTTTTTCAAATTCAGTGAGCTTTTTTTCAAATTTTATGAACTTTTATAAAATTCGATGATTTTTTTTGAAAATCGATGAATGTTTTTTAAAATCACTAAACATTTTTAGAATTGATGAACATTTCTCAAATTCGATGAATGTTTTCAAAATTTGATTTTTTTTCCTCTAAAAATCTATGAACATTTTTCAAATTTGATGAACATTTTTTAAATCAATGAACTTTTTTCAGGTTATGAACATTTTCTTCCAAAATGAAGAACTTTTTTCAAAATCACGATCTTTTTTTCCAAATAATTCAAAATTTTAAGTGGTACAATAGATGAATGGTTCAATAAAATAGCACTTAGGCCTTGTTATTATGCTCTTGCCTCTGTAACTAATCACAAACAGCAAGCAGCTCGTGTGGCTGGTGGCGCCTATCCGTTAACACGATGTTGTGAGTTCGAATCCCCAGCGCAGGGCGCTGCAAGCGCCTGCAACACCATATAGGAGCTCCCGAGAGGAGAGCTACTCTTGCACTAATTGAGGTATACTTTTCCCGTCTAGCGCGGGGCACAACTGTACCTTGCCTGACACTGGTAGGCACAACCGCTCGCGTCAGGGCGTCGCTAATGGTCCGGCCCATGTTAAGTTCCATTATTATACAAAAAAATATGCAGGATTGAATTTTGTTTCTAGAAATCTTTTAAATTCATGGCTGGTACTTTTATAGAGATTACTTTGGGTGAAACTACTAAATTGCTAAATAATGTCATGGCAAATTATTCACAATGGCATACCGAAAGAGCACCTACTAGTAAAAAAGTTAATTCGGTTAAAGAAATTAGTACTTTGAGTGAAAAAATATGCTCTTATGAAATTGGTCGCATTGATCTTAATGATGTGCCTTTGTCTACATTGATTGAGCAAAATAGTGATCCCATAGATGTGAATTTTGTCTCGCGAAACAATTTTAATAACAATGCTTATAGAGGTAATTTTAATCCTAAGCCTTTCCCTGGAAATTCCTTTAATAATTATGGCTATTCCTATAGTAATTCTTCTTACAATAATAATAGGAACCCCTCTGATCTTGAGAGTAATATTAAAGAATTTATCAATGCTCAAAATGTTTTCAACACTACGATAGAAGAAAAGTTGAATAAGATTGGTGATATGTCTAGAAGCATTGATAGAATTTCCCATGCCGTAGAAAATCTCAAGATTAAAAAATTTCCACCTAAGATTGATGTCAATGAATCAATTAAAGCTTTATATGTTTACATGGATGAAAATAAGAAAAGAACCGATGTGCTTAGAGCTAAAAGAGAATTTTTAGAAAGAGTGTTTTCTACCAATTGCTTTTTTAACAATGATGAAGATCTTAAAATGATTGGTGTTTCTTCTATTGATTTCTTGTTTAGTAAGATTAAAATTGATGATAAAGGGACTGAAAAAAGAGTCAATTTTAGCTAGAAGGCATCCCAACAATTCGGAGGGTGAAAATCTTGATGAAAAAATTGATAAAAGTGGGTTTGGAGAGGTCAAAACTGTAACCAGTGATGTGCCCACTCTTTTGGGTTACAAAGATTTTAATTATGATAGTTGTTCTTTGATTGAGTGTATTTCTTTGTTGCAATACATGATAAATTCAGCCCATGCCTATGAACAAAATAAAGCTTTTACTATAGATATCGTAGATGCCATGCTAAAAGCTTTAGAAGAAAAATTGAAATTATAGATTTCAATTCCTAGGAAATTACATGATGAATGGGAACCTACCATTAAAGTCAAGATTAAAAATTATGAGTTCTTTGCTTTATGTGATTTGGGTGCTAGTATTTCCACAATTCCGAAATCTCTATGTGATGTGCTTGGTCTTACCAATATTGAAGAATGTTCTCTTAATTTGCACTTGGCGGATTCTACTATTAAAAAGCCTTTGGGAAGAATTAATGATGTTCTTATTATTGCAAATAGGAATTATGTGCCCATAGGTTTTTATTGTTCTTGATATTGATTGCAATCCGTCTTGTCCAATTATACTTGGTAGACCATTTTTACGAACCATAGGTGTCGTGATTGATATGAAAGAATGCAATATTAAATTTCAATTTCCACTAAGAAAGGGTACGGAACACTTTCCTAGAACAAGAATTAAGCCACCATATGAATCAATCATTAGGGCAACCTATGGACCAAAAACCAAAGATGACAATACTTGAATCTATGAATTATGGCTATCTAGGGGCATAAAACAATAGCGCTTGTTGGGAGGCAACCCAACGAATAAAATTTATTTTTGCCTTTTTCTTTCTGTTCTTGAGTATTTGCACAATTATGCTACTGTTATGATTGTGTTTTAATTACTGTTTGTGCCAAGTAAAGCCTTCGGGATCATGTTGGGTGATAGTTGATTTGATCTTGTTGAAAAACAGAAACTTTTACGCCCACCAGCAGAATTTCTAAAAATCACAGAAGCGACGAAAAATTCTGATTTTTTACACAAGATTAATATATGAATTGCGTACATTGTCCCAATTGTTCAGAATTTTGGAGTTACAGAAGTATGGTTAGAGTACAAATTACTGCAGATTGTTCTTTTTTAACAGATTCTATTTTTGTTGCGTTACATGCTTATTTTGATGAATCTATGGATTGTATCGGGGGGTATAAGCCATGGTAAAGTTAGAATACAATAGGTATAATGCAATAATAAAATATGAATGGGTTTGCAATAGTACTTAGAGTGGTGATTTGCTTTATTGTACTAACAGATCTCACAAAGGTTTTCTTAAGTTTTGTGTGATTGAAGTTTTCAAGTTTTGGGTGAGATCATAATGGATGAAGGAATAAGGAGTGAAAATAGCCTAAGCTTGGGGATGCCCATGGCACCCCAAGGTAATATTCAAGGAGAACCAAGCAACTAAGCTTGGGGATGCCCCGGAAGGCATCCCCTCTTTCTTCTAACGACCATCGGTAATTTTACTTGAAGTTATATTTTTATTCGTCACACATCATGAGTTTTGCTTGGAGCATCTTGTATTATATGAGTCTTTGCTTGATTTACCTTTTAGTTTGTCACAATCATCCTTGCTGGACACACCTATCTGAGAGAGCCATAATTATGCTATGATTACTTAGAATTGCTCTATGTGCTTCAATTAAATGTTTTGAGCTATGGAATTGCTCTAGTGCTTCACTTATATCTTTTTTAGCACGGTGTGCTTTAATTTTTGAGGAAATACTCTCATGCTTCACTTAGATTTATTTGAGAGTTAGTAAAATTTTGAAGAAATTCTCTCATGCTTCACTTATATTATTTTGAGAGATGAAAATTTCTATGCTCATGTTCTTCACTTAAATTTGTTTGAGCTTTTTAAAAGCAATGGCAATATATGAAACTAGTCCCAAAGTGATATATATTCAAGAGGGATATAATAAAAACTTTCATGAAAATCATTGGAAAAAATAAACTTGGTTCTTTGTAATATTTTTGAGATATGATGATAGTAATATGTGAGTCATGTTGGTGAGTAATTATGCTTTAGTAAGAATATTGGTGTTAAGGTTTGTGATTCCCTATGCAAGAACGAAAGTCAATAGTTATGCAATGAAATTACATCCTACTTGTGGTGTGTTAATTATGCTTAATGCTCGTTTAGGAGAATTTTTGTTTCTTGGTTGGTTGCTTCTCAATCTTTTTGCTAGCCTCCCCTTGTACTAAGTAGAATTACTTAATGCAAGTTTTGCCATATGAGTCCACCATCCTACATATATGCGGTATTTTCGTGCCGTTCCAAGTAAATTTGTATGTGCCAACTGATACGTCCATTTTGCATCATGTTTTTATAATGATATTTATTGCACTATGGGTTGTTATTACATATTATGGTACAATACTTATGCATTTTCTCTCTTATTTTACAAGGTTTACATGAAGAGGAAGAATGCCGGCAGCTGGAATTCCGGACCGGAAATGGTGCAAATCTGAGAGACCCATTCTGCACAACTCCAGAAGTCTTGAAAATTTATGGAGAATTATTTTGGAATACATGAAAAAATATTGGGCGAAGAAAATATCATAGGGGACCCACCAGGTGGCCACAAGGGTGGGGGCGCGCCCTACCCCCCTAGGCGCGCCTCCCTGGCTTGTGGCCCCCCTGGCAGGCCTCTGATGCCCCTCTTCTGCTATATGATGTCTGTTGACCCGGAAAAAATAAGAAGGAAGCTTTTGGGATGAAGCGCCGCCGTCTCGAGGCGGAACTTGGGCAGAACCAATCTAGGGCTCCGTCGGAGCTGTTCTGCCGGGGAAACTTCCCTCCTGCAGGGGGAAATTGAAGCCATCGCCATCACCAACGATCCTCTCATCGAGAGGGGGTCAATCTCCATCAACATCTTCACCATCTCCTCTCAAACCCTAGTTCATCTCTTGTATCCGATCTTTATCTCAAAACCTCAGATTGGTACTTGTGGGTTGCCAGTAGTGTTGGTTACTCCTTGTAGTTGATGCTAGTTGGTTTATTCGGTGGAAGATCATATGTTCAGATCCTTAATGATAATTATTACTCCTGTGATTATGAACATGAATATGCTTTGTGAGTAGTTACGTTTGTTCCTTGGGACATGGGAGAAGTCTTGTTATAAGCAATCATGTGAATTTGGTATTCGTTCGATATTTCGACGAGATGTATGTTGTCTTTCCTCTAGTGGTGTTATGTGAACGTCGACTACATGACACTTCACCATTGTTTGGGCCTAGGGGAAGGCATTGGGAAGTAATAAGTAGATTATGGGTTGCTAGAGTGATAGAAGCTTAAACCCCCACCTTATGTTTTGCTTTGTAAGGGGCTGATTTGGATCCATATGTTTCATGTTTGGTTAGATTTATCTTAATTATTCTTTCGTAGTTGCGGATGCTTGCGAGAGGGGTTAATCATAAATGGGAGGCTTGTCCAAGTAAGGACAACACCCAAGCACCGGTACACCCACACATCAAATTATCAAAGTAACGAACGCGAATCATATGAGCATGATGAAAACTAGCTTGACAACAATTCCAATGTGTCCTCGGGAGCGCTTTGCTTTATACAAGAGTTCGTCCAGGCTTGTCCTTTGCTACAAAAAGGATTGGGCCACCTTGCTGCTCCCTTGTTACACTTGTTACTTGTTACCCCTTACGAATTATCTTATCACAGAACTATATGTTACCGATAATTTCAGCGCTTGCAGAGAATACCTTGCTGAAAATCGCTTGTCATTTCCTTCTGCTCCTTGTTGGGTTCGACACTCTTACTTATCGAAAGGACCACGACAGATTCCCTGTACTTGTGGGTCATCAAGACTCTTTTCTGGCGCCATTACCGGGGAGTGAAGCACCTTTGGTAAGTGGAATTTGGTAAGGAAAAATTTATATAGTGTGCTGAAATTTACTGTCACTTGTTGCTATGGAAAACAATCCTTTGAGGGGTTTGTTCGGGATATCTTCACCCCGACTGGAAGAGCAAAGAGTTGCCCCTCAACCTACTAAACCTACGGAAAATATTTATTATGAAATTCCTTCGGGTATGATAGAGAAACTGCTACCTAATCCTTATGTAGTAGATGGAACATTACATCCTCATATGCATCTAATCTATGTGGATGAAGTTTTGGATTATTTAAGTTTGCAGGTTTGCCCGAGCATGAAGTAAAGAAGAAGGTCTTCCATTTATCTTTGAAGGAGAAGGCATTGACATGGTATAGGCTATCCAATGATATTGGGACTTGGAACTACAACCGATTGAAATTGGAATTTCATCAGAAGTTCTATCCTATGCATCTAGTTCAGAGTGATCAGAATTATATTTATAATTTTTGGCCTCATGAAGGAGAAAGTATCGCGCAAGCTTGGGGGAGGCTTAAGTCAATGTTATATTCATGCCCCAATCATGAGATCTCAAGAGAAATTATTATTCAGAATTTTTATGCTTGGCTTTCTCGTAATGATCAATCCATGCTCGATACTTCTTGTACTGGTTCTTTTATGAAGAAGACTATTGAATTCAAATGAGATTTATTGGAAATAATTAAACGCAACTCTGAAGATTGGGAACTCGACGAAGGTAAGGAGTCGGGTATAAACCTCAAGTTTGATTGTGTTAACTCTTTTATGGATACCGATGCTTTTCGTGAATTTAGCACTAAATATGGACTTGACTCTGAGATAGTTGCTTCTTTTTGTGAATCATTTGCTACTCATGTTGATCTCCCTAAGGAGAAGTGGTTTAAATATCATCCTCCCATTGACGTGAAAGTAGTAGAACCTATTAAAGTTGAAGAAGAAACCATTACTTATAATGTTGATCCTATTGTTCCTACTGCTTATATTGAGAAACCACCTTTCCCTGTTAGAATAAAGGAACATGTTAAAGATTCAGCCGTGGTTCGAAAGAGTTATACTAGAACACCTACACCCTCTGAACAAGTTAAATTTGAATCCAGTATTGCTATGGTTAAAGATCTCTTGGTCGATAATATTGATGGCATGTTATTTACTTCTGTGATGAAGCTGCTAGAATTGCTAGACCTGATGATAAAGATAAACATATACCTATTGTCGGCATGCATGTTGTTTCTGTTAAAATAGGAGATCATTGTTATCATGTCTTATGTGATGTGGGTGCTAGTGTGAGTGCAAATCCCTTTACTTTATATCAAGAAATTATGAATGGTATTGCACCTACTGAAATAGAAGATATTGATGTTACTATTAAGCTTGCTAATAGAGATACTATATCACCAATTGGGATTGTTAGAGATGTTGAAGTCTTGTGTGGGAAAATTAAATACCCTATTGATTTTATTGTTCTTGGTTCCCCACAAGATGATTTTTGTCCCATTATATTTGGTAGACCTTTCTTGAACACTATTAATGCCAAGATAGATTGTGAGAAAGAAACTGTTACTATGAGTTTTGGGGATGTGTCTCATGAGTTTAATTTCTCCAAATTCCGTAGACAACCCCATGACAAAGAATTCCCTAGTAAAGATGAAATTATTGGTCTTGCTTCTATTGCTGTGCCTCCTACTGATCCTTTAGAACGATATTTGCTAGACTATGAAAATGATATGTTCATGAATGAAAGGAAGGAATTAGATGAAATATTCTTTAACCAAATGCCTGTTTTGAAACACAACTTGCCTGTTGAGATTCTTGGGGATCCTCCTCCACCCAAGGGTGATCCTGTTGTCGGTGTTAAAATCGGCGGATCTCGAGTAGGGGGTCTCGAACTGTGCGTCTAAGGTTGATGGTAACAGGAGACAGGGAACACGATGTTTACCCAGGTTCGGGCCCTCTCTATGGAGGTAATACCCTACTTCCTGCTTGCTTGATCTTGATGAATATGAGTATTACAAGAGTTGATCTACCTCGATATCGTGATGGCTAAAACCCTAGAAGTCTAGCCTATGTGATTATGATTGTCTCTGCCTCTACGGACTAAACCCTCCGTTTTATATAGACACCGGAGGGGACTAGGGTTATACAAAGTTGGTTACAGAGAAAGGAATCTTCATATCTGAACGCCAAACTTGCCATCCACGCTAAGGAGAGTCCCATCCGGACACAGGTGAGAGTCTTCGGTCTTGTATCTTCATAGCCCATCAGTCCGGCCCATGTCCAATAGACCGGACGCCCGAGGACCCCTTAGTCCAGGACTCCCTCAGTAGCCCCTGAACCAGGCTTCAATGACAAGGTGTCCGGCGCGTATATTGTCTTTGGCATTGCAAGGCGGGTTCCTCCTCCGAATACTCCAACACAGTCTTCGAACACAATGAACATGTCCGGATCTGCAAAACAAGTACCACACACCACCGCAGAGAGTATAACATTTCACGAGTCCAATCTGCTAACAACTTTTTGGTAACGTGATATCACGTCCCTACCTGGTTATTATTTTGAACCATTTTTCGGCCTGCAGCTCCATATTTCGAGATGCGGTTTTATTGGCACGTTTTGTCAAAGCAGAGATCATGTCCCCTTATTGCGGGATTCTCATTGATACGGGTATGGGTAATCCAACCGTGCCACCAGCACGACCCCTGGGGAATAGGCGAGTTTTATGGCGAGTGGGGAGGCGCTTGATATTCACTGCCTTTATAACGAGATAAGGATTCACATCTTTCACCCACGCCTTCTCTCTTTCCGCCTACCCACTCTTGAGCTCCAGCGCCCAAGTTCTCATCTTTTATACCTCAAGAAAGCACTCCAACCATGTCCGGAGCGCAGGGCAAGTGGATGGCCTCCACCGTCAAGGAGAAGGACATCACCCAGCTTTGGAAGGCCGGATATTTGGCCAAGGAGGTCGCCCATCGGCTTCCGATCAAGGGACAGATCGTCCTTACCTCGAAGCCCCATGAGAGGGTAGTTTTCATCCCCCACTTTGTCCACGGGCTGGGATTTCCACTCCACCCCTTCGTCTGCGGGCTCATGTTCTACTATGGGCTGGATTTCCATGATCTGGCCCCAAATTCCTTCCTCACTATCTTGGCATTCATCGTCATGTGTGAGGCTTTCCTCCGCACCCACCCCACTTCGGATTGTGGCTGAAGACCTTCAATGTGAAGCCGAAGGTGGTAGGCGGCCAACACGTAGAGTGCGGAGGTGCCATGGCGAGCAAAATGTCCAACATCCCGTGGCCCAGAGGCACCTTCGTGGAGACCGTCAAGGGGTGGCAGAAGTTGTGGTTCTACATCACAGAGCCCCGCGACACTACCTGGGCCGCGGCTCCTGAATTCAAATCCGGGGCCCCAATGCGGCTTACCTCCTGGCAAGAGAAGGGCCTCGATTGGTCCTCGTCGGACGAGCTGACAGTGCTTCAGACGCGCATCAGGAGCATGATGGACAAGAACGTCAAGCTTGTCGATGTGATTCAGGTGATGCTAGTTCGCTGGATCCTTCCATGTCAGAGCCGGGCTTGCCACCTACGGGAGTTCGATCTGGCTGAGCACAAGGCCTTGCAATAGTTCTTAGGAACTACGCACGAAGATATCTGGAAGGTGCTCTTTGAGGCCAACGAGACGTGGCCGAAGACGATCGAGGACCATGTGCACGACCTGGCCCATCCCTCCAGTTCGGTAAGTTTTCCATGTTTCAAGGTGTATCCCTTACTTGCTTACTCAAGGAGGATATCCAAACTTCCCTATTTGTTTTTTCAGGGTTGGACAAAGAAGGCGGAGCGGATTCAGTGTCCGGCTCCGCTGCCCGAGGAACCAACCATCCTGCTTCTGACGAAGATGCTGGTTCTGGCGCCCTACAAGGCGCCGGAGAAGAAGGCCAAGAAGAAGGCCAAGGGGACCAGAGGTGGCCTTCGTCCCAAGGGTACTTCGGGCATGGCGTTCGAAGACGTCGAAACTCACTCCTCCGCCACCGAAGATGACGAGGAGAAGGAAGAGGAAGAAGAAAGCAACTTCCCCCTACCCGAGGGGGAAAAGAAGAGGGCGGCCTCCACAAATATGGAGGCGGAGGCATCCAAGAATGGGAAGGCCTCCCTCGCGGATAGCTCCGCGTGGGACATCGATAGCAGCCCAGAACGGCGCCCCCGAGATAAGCCCCTGGCCAAATCATGAGTATCCAAAGACCCTAACGCATTCATATATCAGCCTCTGTACTTCATAATTTTAACATGTCAAATCATGCACTTGCAGTCCGGCTCGTTCCGCCCTCGAGCGATCCTCGTCTTCGGGGAACTTGCTGGACCCGAAGGTGATTGACAGCGGGTCCCTTCTGGCGGCCTCCTGTAACATCCCAAATTTTCAATTTGGAATGTTATACATTAGAGCATCATGCATATCATATTTTATTTTGCATTTGGTTGATCCTAGAAATTCTACGCAACTCAATGACCCACGGAGAGAGTTGGGGATTTCGTTATTTTCATATTTGAGTTTTCTCAAATTTTGAGAATAGGATCATTTGATTTTAATTATTTTTTTGTCAATTATTTCTATTACAAAAATATGAGAGAGGGAATAAAATGACTTTCCCAAAATAAAGAAATATTGAGGATTTAATAATAAAATCAAATAAGATTTTATTTTGGAGTTTTTCGGTGTTTTATTTGAATTTAGGAAAAAATGCGTTTTTTAAAATTGCATTTAGGTCCCAAATAAATGTTCACCTTGTGTGGCTTGATTTTAGAAGCCCGTGAAAAATTATTTCGGAATTTTTGGAGTCCGTTTAGTATTTCTTTTTATTTTTCTTCCGAGCGGAATAATTAAAAAAAAATGAACTGACTTAACGGGCCGTGTCCGACCTGGACACCGACCGGGAGGCCTTTATAAGCCGAGGCCCGGCCCCGGGGGAAACCCTAAAGCGCCCTAAGCCGCCGCCGCCGCCGGATCTCGCCGCCGAGGTTCGTCGCACCTCGTTTTCTGTGGCGAAAAAAAGAAAAGAAAAGAGAAAAAAGTTGGCGTTCGTCGTTTTTCTTTTCTTGGATTAAATCCGTGATTTTTCTGATCGCGATTCCTGATCCGATTTTTGTTTTAGTTTAACTTTTCGCTCGTTTATCGGAATCAGGCGATTCAAGCGCCTAGAGTTTCGTCTCGAAACCCTCTATCTGTTTAACCAACTTAAACAAGTTTTTGCTATTGTAAAATTTGCCCTAGATCTAGATTACTAGAATGAAGTTGTTTTCTTTCGCCGTTTGACTTTCGTTGCTTCATTCGATTTGATTCTTTTTGCCAACCGGAGTTCTTAAGTTGAACCTTTTGGTTAGGTCTCTTACTTGAGTTTTACCTGTGCATTAGATGAGTACTTATTATATGCTTGTTTGTTTGTCTGCGATAGAATACCCGGAGTGCACCGCTTGTTAGTTCGAATCGCTAGGTTTCGCGGATCATCAGCAAGGCAAGTAACACTTTGATCATACCTTTTCTACTACCCAGTTTTATTGCATTAGGCCAATCCTCACACATTGCATGATTAGGATCTAATTAAATTATGGGGAAAAGTGCGCAAACCTCTGCAGAGTGTAATAAACTAATCATGGTTAGCCGTGTCCCCGGTTATGGATATCTTGAGTATCTAGTACTTGGATTGTCATGTGAATCTCAACATGTTACTCTAAATTAATTTTGATGGGTTATGTTTAAAGATGATGCTTAATTGGGATTGAGAATGCTGTCAACCATTCTCAATGTTTAACAACTACCATGATAGTTAAATAATTTTATTCCTTTGAAGTAGGGAAAAATTGGCTTTAAGCAAAACTGTAACCATAGAGCTTTCCACCAGCCAAATATGCATATAGTGTAGCTGTTTCATTCCATTACTCTCTATGTGTTACATTGCCAGCATATTCCATGTGCTGACCCGTTTCGGGCTGCAACGTTAATGTTGCAGACTTTTCAGACGATGATTAAGGAGTTTTTAGGTCGTGGTTCTATACTCAGTGATGCCGTTGGAGTTGATGGACTCACTTATCTTCCAAGCCTTCCGCTGTTATTGTTATTAGATGGCCTTAAGCCATATTTATTGTAATAAGTTCTCTTTTGAGACACTCGATGTAATAAGTGTGTGATTGCTACTCTGCTATAAATCCTCTGAGTACTGTGTGGTGTCATCATTACTGATCCAGGGATGACACCGGAGCACAGAGATCAGACTGTTTGAGGTCTGGTCGCTAAAGAGATGGTATCAGAGCACACGCTGACTGTAGGACACGACCACTAAGCACAAGACCTAGATCACTATTCACTCTCTTCTCTCCTGACTTCTCATCTTTTCTACTCTTTAGGATGGCGGATGCAAGGAACAAGTTCACACAACCGGATGAAGATACACCCTTTGGATGACACTTGAAGGAAGTCACTAGATACCTAAACATAGGAGTACCAAGTTTCACAGGAACCTACAACGCCACTTTACCTGAAGAAGAGTGCTGGATGATTCAAGTTCAAGTTCCAGGAAGGACGTTCATGCCAGTCACTGAGCCCATAGAGTTTTCTTTTGATGCACCAACTTGGAGTCTAGGAAAGAGCATGGCAGCTCACATCGCCATGGGACGCATTGGAGAAGTCTACCGCAAGGATCTCAAGGATACTATCTACCAGATTTGTGGGCACCGAGATGAACACTGGGAGATGATCAGCACCAGGAAGGATAGATCAATTGCAGCTTTTATCCAGGAGCTAAACCAGCACATTCGACAACAGGAGAACCAGATGTGCGCCGACATGATAGATCTGAAGAAGGCTAAGACAAGAATCAAGGAATTGGAGGAAGAACTCAAGGCTACACGTGAAGATTATGAAGAAGAAATTGAAGTATTGGTGGAGAAGAATGATGACCTGATCAAGAAGATTGGAATATTTATGGGAGGCCCTACGCCAGTAGATGAAAACGAAGAACCCAAGGAAATTAGCCCGGAAGACTACATCATCATCGACGGCACCCACTCGGAAGCAGATAGTAGCGATGATGACTATGTTGATGAAGCCGGAGCAGATATCATTGGAGTCAACGACCGTAGAATATTTCTAGTACACCACCTCATTAGTAGTAGTAGTCCACCATGTAAATATAGTAGTCCGAGCACTTTTGCGATAGTTAGATCGATTGTATGCCCTTGTTTGATTGAATGAAGTGAATTGTTTGTTTTGCCTCATGTGCATATGGGTAGTGTTTTCTCTTTAGACCCCCTCTATTCTTATATCTCATCTTTTCTAAACCCTCAGATGCCTCCGAGACGTGACCCCGGATTTGCCTTTCCACCGGAGCTCACCCAGTTGATCCAGCAGCAAAACACATTGATGCAGTTGCTATTCCAGAATCAGAATCAGGGGAACAACAACAACAACCCACCACCACCACCACCACCTGTTGACCACTTAGCCCGTTTTCTTAGGCTGAATCCGCCGGTGTTTTCCAGTAGCACCGAGCCGATAGTAGCAGATGATTAGCTCCGCAAGACAGCTAGGGAGTTGACTACAGCAGGATGCACAGATGCGGAGAAGGTGAAGTTTGCCGCACATCAGTTAGAAGGACCCGCAACATCATGGTGGGAAAATTTCACAGCCACTTTCCCTGTAGACACTGTCACATGGGACCAGTTTCAGCAGGCTTTTCGTACTGCACACGTTTCAGCAGGAGCTATGGCCATGAAGAAGCGTGAGTTTCGCAACTTGCGCCAAGGTGGAAGGACAGTTGGCCAGTATGTGGAGGAATTTAGTAAGCTAGCACATTATGCTCCAGATGACGTCGCTACGGATGCAGCTAAGCAGGAGAAGTTTCTGGAAGGACTGAATGATGAGTTAAGCATGCAGTTGATGGTAGCAACCTTCAACAACTACCAGGAGTTGGTAGATCGTGCTCTTATGATTGAAGGGAAGCAGCAACAAATTGAGAATCGCAAGAGGAAGTATGGACAAGGAAAGTACAATTCAGGAGCTCAGCAGAAGCCACATTTTACCCCTAGACCGGGAGGACATTTTCAGCATACCCATGGAGGAGGTAGCTCGCACAATCACAATGGCACCAAGAATGGTAATGGCAATGGAGGAAGCAACGGCCAGAATTGCACCAACCCCTCAACCCCAGCCAAGAAGGACTTGAGCCAAGTCACTTGCTTTAAGTGTTCGAAGACAAGACATTATGCAAATGAATGTCCTGAATTGCAAAATGGAAATAGCGATGGAAGTTCTGGGAAGAAGCTGAACCCTTTTAACAGGGGACAGGTGAACCACGTTAGCGTGGAGGAGGTTGAAGCTCAGCCCGATGTAGTAATAGGTAAGTTTTTGGTTAAGTCATTTACTTCACTCGTTCTTTTTGATACTGGTGCATCGCATTCATACATCTCAAGGGGATTTGTGGATAAGTATAACCTACCAACCCAAGCCCTTAGGTCACCCATGTTAGTAACCTCGCCCGGAGCAGAATATATGGCTAGTCGATGGTGTGATCGGTTACCATTAAGGATTGGTAACTATGTTTTTCCCTCAGACCTAATAGTATTGGAATCTCAAGGATTGGATGTGATATAAGGCATGGATTGGTTATCAAAGTATGAAGGGAATATAGAATGTGCTAGTAAGTCAATTTTTCTTACCACCCCAGAAGGGAGAAGGATCAAGTATGTATCCCGGCATGTGCCAAAGAGGACTCAAGTAAATTGCCTAACAGGAGTCGTGCGGGAGGAAGTACCAGTGGTAAGGGATTTCCCTGACGTATTTCCAGAGGAGTTGCCAGGCATACCACCGGATAGAGATATTGAGTTTTTGATTGAGCTATTGCCAGGCACAGGGCCAATATCAAAGAGACCATATAGGATGCCAGCAAAGGATTTGGTGGAAATTAAGAAGCAGATTAAGGAGTTACTGGATAAAGGATATATTCGCCCAAGTTCTTTGCCTTGGGGATCGCCAGTACTTCTAGTGGAGAAGAAGGATGGATCGTTAAGGATGGTTGTTGATTATCGAGGATTGAATGAAGTAACGATCAAGAACAAGTACCCACTACCTATGATCAACGATCTGTTTGATCGATTGCAAGGAGCTAAGGTATTTTCCAAGATCGATCTGCGATCAGGATACCACCGGTTGAAGATTCGAGAACAGGATATTCCTAAGATAGCTTTTACCACCAGGTATGGGCTGTATGAGTATATTGTTATGTCATTTGGTCTGACTAACGCACCTGCCTATTTTATGAACATGATGAACAAAGTGTTTATGGAGTTTTTGGATAAGTTCGTCGTAGTGTTCATTGATGATATCCTGGTTTATTCGAAGAATGAAGAGGAACATAAGGAGCATTTGCATTTGGTACTTGGAAAGCTTAGAGAACATCAATTATATGCCAAGTTCAGCAAATGTGAGTTTTGGTTGAAGGAAGTAGGATTCCTCATACACGTTATATCTGGAGAAGGTATAGCAGTAGATCCCGCTAAAGTTGAAACTGTGACCAAGTGGGAAGCCCCAACAACAGTTGGAGAGATCCGGAGTTTTCTTGGACTCGCAGGATACTACCGGAGATTTATTGAGAATTTCTCAAAGATTGCGAAGCCTATGACTGAGTTGTTGAAGAAGGATACCAAGTTCATATGGACAGAGGAATGTGAGGCTAGTTTCCAGGAGTTGAAGAAACGCTTAGTTACCTCACTAGTATTGATCTTGCCAAACCAGACCAAGGATTATGAGGTGTATTGCGACGCTTCACGTCGAGGACTTGGAGCAGTGCTTATGCAGGAAGGGAGAGTTGTTTCATATGCCTCAAGACAACTGAAGCCTCATGAGTTAAATTATGCCACACATGATTTGGAGTTAGCAGCCGTAGTGCATGCATTGAAAACATGGAGACATTTTCTGATTGTAAATCATTGTGAGGTGTACACGGATCATAAGAGTTTGAAGTACATTTTCACACAGAAGGAGTTGAATCTCAGACAAAGGAGATGGTTGGAGCTTATCAAGGATTATGATATGAAATTGCATTATCATCCTGGAAAGGCTAATGTAGTAGCTGACGCATTAAGCCGTCAGAGCCATGTCAATACATTAATGACGGGAGAAATACCCACGGAGTTAGCAGAAAATCTTCGTGAACTATGTTTGGAAATAGTTCCGAGAGGCTATGTAGCAGCATTGGAGATTCAGTCAACTTTGATGGATAGAATCAGAGAAGCTCAGAAAGCTGACAAAGAGATTGCCGCTATAAAGGAGAAACTGAGCAAAGGAAAAGCTAAAGGATTTCATGAGGATGAGCACGACACCCTATGGTTTGAAGACCGCGTTTACGTGCCCAATGACCCGGAGATCAGGAAGTTGATACTGCAAGAGGCACACGACTCACCGTATTCAATTCACCCAGGAAATACCAAGATGTATTTGGATTTGAAGGATATTTTCTGGTGGACCGGAATGAAGAAGGATATTGCGGAGTATGTAGCAGTTTGTGATGTATGCTAGAGAGTAAAGGCAGAGCATCAGAAGCTAGCAGGATTGTTACAACCATTGCCGATACCCGAATGGAAGTGGGATAAGCTAGGCATGGATTTTATCACAGGATTACCCAGGACTCGTTCAGGCTATGACTCGATTTGGGTTGTAGTTGATCGATTGACGAAAGTAGCTCATTTCATCCCAGTAAAGACCACTTATACTAGTGCTAAGTTGGCAAAGATATACATGACCAGAATAGTATGTCTGCATGGATTTCCGAGGAGTATCGTATCAGATAGAGGAACCCAGTTTACCTCAAAGTTCTGGAAGCAGTTGCACGAAACTTTGGGTACCAGGCTAGAATTCAGTACAGCTTTTCATCCACAGACAGATGGACAGACCGAGAGAGTCAATCAGATTTTGGAGGATATGTTGAGAGCTTGTGCGCTAGATTATGGATCTAGTTGGGACGATAATTTGCCATATGCAGAGTTCTCTTACAACAACAGTTACCAAACCAGTTTGAAGATGGCCCCTTTCGAAGCTTTGTACGGAAGGAGGTGCAGGACACCGCTGTCATGGGACGAAGTTGGAGACCGCCAGTTGTTTGGACCTAACTTGATTAAAGAGTCTGAACAGAAGGTGAAGTTGATTCACGATAGGCTCAAGGTAGCCCAGTCCAGACAGAAGAGTTATGCGGATTCTAAACGCAAGGAGACAGTTTATGAAGTTGGAGATAGAGCTTATCTTCGAGTATCACCGCTTTGGGGAACAAAGCATTTTGGAGTTAAAGGGAAGTTAGCGCCACGATTTGTAGAACCATATCGAGTTTTGGAGCGTATGGGAGAAGTGGCCTACAAGTTGGAATTGCCCGAAGGATTGTCAGGAGTACATGATGTGTTCCACGTTTCTCAGTTAAAGAAATGTCACGCGGAGATGGCGGATATACCGTTGAGAGACACAGTGCCTTTGGAAACTATTCAGTTGGATAATGATTTGACCTACGAGGAGAAACCAGTCAAGATTCTCGAGTTTGCCAGCCGAGTTACTCGCAGCAAGGTTATCAAGTTTTGCAAAGTTCAGTGGAGCCACCACACGGAGGATGAAGCCACCTGGGAGCGAGAGGAAGATTTGCTCAAAGACCACCCTCACCTATTTTCTAGCCAACCCGAATCTCGAGGGCGAGATTCATCTTAAGGGGGGTAGGTTTGTAACATCCCAAATTTTCAATTTGGAATGTTATACATTAGAGCATCATGCATATCATATTTTATTTTGCATTTGGTTGATCATAGAAATTCTACGCAACTCAATGACCCACGGAGAGAGTTGGGGATTTCGTTATTTTCATATTTGAGTTCTCAAATTTTGAGAATAGGATCATTTGATTTTAATCATTTTATCGTCAATTATTTCTATTACAAAAATATGAGAGAGGGAATAAAATGACTTTCCCAAAATAAATAAATATTAAGGATTTAATAATAAAGTCAAATAAGATTTTATTTCGGAGTTTTTCGGTGTTTTATTTGAATTTAGGAAAAAAGTGTGTTTTTCAAAATTGCATTTAGGTCCCAAATAAATGTTCACCTTGTGCGGCTTGATTTTAGAAGCCCGTGAAAATTTATTTCGGAATTTTTGGAGTCCGTTTAGTATTTCATTTTATTTTTCTTTCGAGCGGAATAATTAAAAAAAAACGAACCGACTTAACGGGCCGTGTCCGACCTGGACACCGACCGGGAGGCCTTTAGAAGCCGAGGCCCGGCCCCGGGGGAAACCCTAAAGCGCCCTAAGCCGCCGCCGCCCTAAGAAGCCGCCGCCGCCGCCGGATCTCGCCGCCGAGGTTCGTCGTGCCTCGTTTTCTGTGCCGAAGAAAAGAAAAGAAAAGAGAAAAAAAAGTCGGCGTTCGTCGTTTTTCTTTTCTCGGATTAAATCCGCGATTTTTCTGATCGCGATTCCTGATCCGATTTTCGTTTTAGTTTTAACTTTTCGCTCGTTTATCGGAATTAGGCGATTCAAGCGCCTAGAGTTTCGTCTCGAAACCCTCTATCCGTTTAACCAACTTAAATAAGTTTTTGCTATTGTAAAATTTACCCTAGATCCAGATTACTAGAACGAAGTTGTTTTCTTTCGCCGTTTGACTTCGTTGGTTCGTTCGATTTGATTCTTTTTGCCAACCGGAGTTCTTAAGTTGAACCTTCTGGTTAGGTCTCTTACTTGAGTTTTACCTGTGCATTAGATGAGTACTTATTGTATGCTTGTTTGTTTGTCTGCGATAGAATACCCGGAGTGCGCCGCTTGTTACTTCGAATCGCTAGGTTTCGCGGATCATCAGCAAGGCAAGTAACACTTTGACTTTGATCATACCTTTTCTACTACCCAGTTTTATTGCATTAGACCAATCCTCACACATTGCATGATTAGGATCTAATTAAATTGTGGGGAAAAGTGCGCAAACCTCTGCAGAGTGTAATAAACTAATCATGGTTAGCCGTGTCCCCAGTTATGGACATCTTGAGTATCTAGTACTTGGATTATCATGTGAATCTCAACATGTTACTCTAAATTAATTTTGATGGGTTATGTTTAAAGATGATGCTTAATTGGGATTGAGAATGCTGTCAACCATTCTCAATGTTTAGCAACTACCATGATAGTTAAATAATTTTATTCCTTTGAAGTAGGGAAAAATTGGCTTTACGCAAAACTGTAACTATAGAGCTTTCCACCAGCCAAATATGCATATAGTATAGCTGTTTCATTCCATTACTCTCTATGTGTTACATTGCGAGCATATTCCATGTGCTGACCCGTTTCGGGCTGCAACGTTAATGTTGCAGACTTTTCAGACGACGATTAAGGAGTTTTTAGGTCGTGGTTCTATACTCAGTGATGCCGTTGGAGTTGATGGACTCACTTATCTTCCAAGCCTTCCGCTGTTATCGTTATTAGATGGCCTTAAGCCATATTTATTGTAATAAGTTCTCTTTTGAGACACTCGATGTAATAAGTGTGTGATTGCTACTCTGCTATAAATCCTCCGAGTACTGTGTGGTGTCAGCATTACTGATCCAGGGATGACACCGGAGCATAGAGATCAGACTGTTTGAGGTCTGGTCGCTACACCTCCTCTCCCAGGGCCATGGATGACACCGAGGTGTTATCTCGAAGGATCCCAGGCCCTGGAGAGATGTAGGAGGCCGTCAGGGTGGCGCTAAAGGGCGAGACCTCGGCCGCCGGACACATGGGGGAGCAAATCCCCATGGAGACTGACGATGGGGGCCATGTCCAATTCGGCCCTAGCCGAATACGGTCCCGGAGACCTATACGGCTCCAGAATCCGGCAAGTTGCCTCCTTCGTCGGAAGGAGGTGTGCCCATTATGACGGTGACCTCTGTCCAACCAGAGGCACCGGATACTATACTGGAAGCGCTGCGAAGTGCTGCCATCATTGAGGAACACCGTACCCTCATGGTTTTGGTGATTGAGAAGATTCAGTCCGTGAAGAGCGGACTGACCAAAGCCTACACAAGCCTTTTAACAGGCTTTGAGGTAAGCAATGCAATTTGTGAAAAGAAAGTCACAATATAGAAAGTAGCCCCTGAGACTCTTTCCGGTGTTCGGAAAGAAGAGCCGAACAGAGGATCAAATATTTTTTCGCAGGAGACTAACCGGAGATGTCTATGTGAATAAGCAGGCATCGCTGCTAGCCGCGACTTCTCATGCTGCCGAAGTTTCCAGACTGAGGCAGAGTCTGGAGCGGGCCGAGGAAGAGCTCGGCCGAGTGAAAAAGCAGCTGGCGGACAAGCAGGGTATGTAATGACTTATTCAGATATAGCAAGATATGAATTGCTTGTGTTGATCGTATGATAATTTGTAGGGGCAGCGTCCAAGGTGGAAACCCTCAAGGCAGCACTGGCCGAAGCCCAGAAGAGGGCAGCAGATGAACAGGCCGCCCGCGAAAAGCACGAGGCCAAGGTCGTTGAGGTCCAGCAGGAGCTACAGGACGCCGTGAAGAAATGCGAGTCCTTGGAGCGTAAGAATGCAGACCAAGAGTCCGAACTTGCCAAGGCCCGTCAAAGTGCACAAGAGGCCCGGGTCGAAGCCCAGGGCGCCTTCCAAGAAATCCAAGAGGCCAAGAAAATTGCAGCGGGTAAGGCTTTTATTATGCAGAGCAAGTATGTGAAGAAGAGATATCTCTTGCTAACCCAGATTTGGAGTTCTCCAGGGGCGTTTGCGGATCTGCCACACAGTGTTTTTCTGACGCTGCAGAATTCTTCTGAGTAGAAGAGGGGGGCTCAACAAAGAAGTTGTTCTGGTTGCAATACCTTGCGCCAGAACACCCGGTGCCCTTTAGCGACCAGCTAAAATAGCTGGTCAAGCTACACAGGGTGGCCAAACTAGCCATGAAGGATTTAATAATCCGGTCGTGGCCTGCAAAAGCTATACCCGGCAGCTACTTCGGACTCGTGAAGCGGCTGGTCAATGCCTGCCCTCGGCTTGACGCCATCAAGCGGTCGGTCTGCATAGAAGGTGCGCGGATGGCCTTCGCCCGTGTCAAGATACAATGGGCGAAGATGGACGCCGTAAAGCTCGTGACCGAAGGACCGCCCGCGGGCAAGGAGCACCGCACGCCCGAGCGGTATTTTGAAGATGTTCTGAAGGGATCCCGCATTGTGGCGGAGCAATGTGCTAAGGACATTATTTTTGAATGAATACATTCATGTTATCCCGTCTTGTATGATGAAAACAAGGTTGATATGTAATATAATGCTTTATTGTTTATTATGTAAAATTTTACAACCTGTGCGGCCGTTTTATCAAGTCTGAGAGTTGTCCGGTCGTCGGCTTCAGCCCCCACGTAGGTAGTACGGGGGTGTTCGGGATGAATCTAAACACTCTTTATCCAAGAATTTGTTCCTTGAAGGAGATGTTTAGCGCAACGAACTAGGCAATCAGACTATGTGGCTTTATCACCCTGACTTAGCCATAGGAGTTTGACAATAAAGATTTAGGCGCAGCCCCTAGTATCTGAACTAGTGTACTGTAAACACCTGATCGGATAGGAACCGATTCATCGCATAATGCGGAAAAAATCGCTAAAGATTTGAAACCTCCGAAGAGCTGACCGGCTCACGCCGCATCATGACAGTCAGTTTTCGGCTTTCTCTACTGAGGTGCTCATCCGGATAAACCAAGACACAATCGCAGTAGTTCTCCCTTTACTACCCTAGCTGATATAGTGGAATGTAAGGTAGTAAGCACAGGAGCCGGGCAACCCAACTATTGATCAAAGACATGATTCTGAGCCAATGCATATAATGCTAAATTCGGGGTGCCGAACTATACTGTAAAAAGTGTTCGGACTTTGTTGCCGTATTATGGGGCGCAATGAAGCACCTGGCGGATTAAAGCGTACCAAAGTGTACAGGTGCGATTTGATAAGATAATCAAAAGAGCAAGCTAGTGCCGCAGAAGTTGGGCTGCAAACTATTTCCATTATAGTTTGATTAATACATCGAAGCGTATTTGTACAAGTAGTGCAATAAGCAACAGGGCTATTTAATATGCCACAACCAAGGGAGAGCTGCGTGCGGGTCCTGAAAATAGGTAGAGTGACCATTAAAGAGACCACCTAGAAATTCCCTTATAAGTCAGTGCTTTTTATCGTCTTGGTGTATCTATCCTTTTGAAAGGACCTGTGATCAGGCCGTCGGGAAGGGCCTGTGGAAAAGAAACCTGAAAAGGGAAAAAAAGAAAAAGTGAAAGTATGTGTGTCCAGGGGAGGTTCAGCCGTATTATGGATCACAATCTAGTTATGCCTCCGTCTATGCCCATGGTATTTTGAGTGCGTAGTTATGTGCACGCGACACGAACGCCACCACTTGGTAGGATCTGGGAAGGAGGCCGAATTGCTAGTCGAGCTCTTGACGAGCTAGGCTGTCTTGCCGCGGAGTAGTCCGGACTCGTTTGACAGTGTCCGAGAGCTTGGCCACCGAATTAAGGTTCTGCTTGAAGAGGCCGCTCTGTACTTCTACTGCTAAAGCAGCGGTGTGCTCCTCGGTACGGAGGGAGCGTTCCGTGTTTCCATTGACTGTTATGACGCCGCGTGGTCTGGGCATCTTGAGCTTGAGATAAGCATAGTGTGGCACCGCGTTGAATCGAGCAAATGCGGTTCTTCCCAGCAGTGCGTGATAGCCACTGCGGAAAGGGACGATATCGAAGATCAACTCTTCGCTTCGGAAGTTGTCCAGGGATCCGAAGATAACCTCTAGTGTGATTGAGCCCGTACAGCGGGCCTCTACACCTTGTATGACTGCTTTAAAGGTATTCTTTGTGGGCTTGATCCTTGAGGGATTAATCCCATTTTGCACACTGTATCCTGATAAAGCAGGTTCAAGTTGCTGCCACCATCCATGAGGACTCGCTTGAGATGGAATCCATCAATGGCTGGGTCAAGGACCAGTGCGGCTGACCCGCCATGACGGATACTGGTCGGATGGTCCCTGCGGTCGAAAGTGATCGGGCGGGAAGACCATGGGTTGAACTTTGGGGCGACTGGCTCCATCGCGTAGACGCCCCTGAGCGCGCGTTTGCGCTCCCTCTTGGGGATATGGGTAGCGTATATCATGTTTACTATTTTAACTTGGGGGGGGGACTTCTTCTGTCCCCCTATGTCATCGTCCTCGCTTTGCGGCCCCTTCTCCTTGTTCTCGGCATTTAATTTGCCGGCCTGTTTAAAAACCCAACAGTCCTTGTTGGTATGATTGGCTGGTTTGTCTGGGGTGCCATGGATCTGGCATGGACGATCGAGTATGCGGTCCAAGCTGGATGGGCCTGGGTTATTTCTTTCATATGGCTTCTTCTGCTGGCCGAAATTGGAGCCACTGAATCCGGCGTTGACCGCCGTGTCGTCGGTATTGTCACCGTTGGTTTGACGCTTGTGCCTGTTGCGTCGGGGCTTGCCGTTGCTATTTTTGGTCTTAGAGGTGCCAGCCTCGCTTGCAGTGTTTTTGCTACGGGCTAGCCAACTATCCTCACCCACGCAAAAACGGGTCATGAGTGCCATGAGGGCTGCAATGGACTTCGGCTTTTCTTGGCCGAGGTGATGGGCGAGCCATTCGTCGCGGATGCTATGCTTAAAGGCCGCTAGGGCTTTGGCATCCGGACAGTCGACGACCTAGTTCTTTTTAGTTAGGAACCTAGTCCAGAATTTCCTGGCTGACTATCCGGGCTGTTGAACTATGTGGCTTAAGTCATCAGCATCCGGAGGTCGTACATATGTACCTTGGAAGTTGTCGCGGAAGGCGTCTTCCAAGTCCTCCCAGCTGCCAATAGAGTTTTCAGGCAGACTGTTTAACCAGTGCTGAGCTGGCCCTTTGAGTTTTAGCGGGAGGTATTTGATGGTGTGAAGGTCACCATCCCGGGCCATATGAATATGGAGAAGAAAATCTTCAATCCATACTGCGGGATTTGTTGTTCCATCGTATGATTCGATATTCATGGGTTTAAACTCTTCAGGGAATTCATGCCCCATTACTTCATCAGTGAAGCAAAGAGGGCGTGCGGCGCCTCTATATCGGGCCATATCGCAACGTAGCTCGAATGGAGTCCGTCTGCGGCATTCGGACCGGGCGTGATTAGGCTTGTCACGGCCGAATAGATAGCCGTCATCGCATGTCGAGGCACGCCCCCGCGATCCGTAGATCGATCTGGTATGTCCTGCTCTACTGTCCAGGTCCTGCCGAAGGTCGTATGTATATGCCCGAGCTGTTTTATCCCTGCCTTTACAGCGAGGTAGTACGGGCTGGTGTTTGGCTTGGGTTGCTACTTTGTCCCCGACCACGTGGTGGTCGGTCATCCACATTGTGCGCTGATGGTACGGGCTCCAACGCCTCGTCATCGAATTGAGGCAGTAATTTGCGCTTCGGGTAACTTTTGAGTGGTCGCTCGAGGCCGTATTCCTCGGCTGCCAGGACATTAGTCCATCTATCATTGAGCAGATCTTGATCAGCTTGAAGTTGTTGTTGCTTCTTTTTCAGGCCCCTTGCAGTGGCTATTAGCCAGCGCTTAAAGCACTCCTGCTCGAGAGGTTCCTCATGCACGATAAAATCCTCGTTGCTGAGGCTCACGTCATCCTCGGAGAGTGGAAGATAATTACTGTCCTCTGAGTCTTCGTGCACGACCTGTTCATCAGGGCTGACTCACCCATCTTCCCGTTCATCCTGTTCGGAAGTTGGCTCAACGGGGTCTTCATTGTCTCCGGCATCGTCTAGAGTATTGTTTTCTCCTATGCCGGTATTGTTTTCTTTTTCACGGTGTGACTTAGAGCGACGCTGCTGCCGTCGATGCTTTGGCTGTATCTCAGAAGGTTTATCTTCCACTGGGTCTTCTCTGTCATCGCCGTTAACTTCTTTGGGTGTGCCCACCATGTATACGTCATAGGAGGAGGTGGCCGTCCAGCGCCCTGTAAATGGAGGGTTTTGGGCCTCCTCCTCTTCGGCATCGTTGTCCATACCGTCGATGTCTCCGGAGTCATAGTCGAGCATGTCGGTTAGATCTTCGACAGTGGCTATTCAGTGGGAGGAGGGTGGGAAGTGAAATTCCCCGTCATGAGCCCCCAGTTCAAACCGGATATAATTCGGTTGTGAGTCCCCTGCTAAAGAGAGGGTTTTTAATGAGTTTAGCACATCGCCTAAAGGTGAGTGCCGGAAGATGTCCGCGGAACTGAATTCGACGATCGACGCCTGGTAAGGCTCGGCGGACGTGGATGCACGTAGTTCGGAACCAGTGGCCGGAGATGAATCCGGGGGTCCCGTGACGCAGACCCCGCTCGAGGTTGGGTCTGTGTGCGGCTCCAATGCTGCTGAGTCTGCGGCTTCCCTGGCGGGGTTAAGCTTCCCGTCTTCGGACGGCGCAAGCTGCTTCGGATGTAGGGCCAGAGTGCTTACAGGCACAATCTCCTGGGTATGGTCTGATGACAGATTTAGGTCATGTTCATCGAGGTGGCAGGAAACGGCTGCCATGGGCTCAAATCCCTCGAAGATCAGACTCCACGGATATCAGCGACGTAGTTCAAGCTTCCAAACCTGACCTGACGGCCAAGGGCGTAGCTGTCGATCTGCTCTAGATGGCCAAGCGAGTTGGCCCGCAGTGCGAAGCCGCCGAATACGACGATCTGGCTAGGGAGAAAGACATCCCCCGGGGCAGCGTTGTTGTAGATGATGGATGGAGCCATCGAACCTTCTGATGACGACACAACAGAACTCTCAATGAAAGCACCAATGTCAGTGTCAAAACCAGCGGATCTCAGGTAGGGGGTCCCGAACTGTGCGTCTAAGGTTGATGGTAACAGGAGACAGGGAACACGATGTTTACCCAGGTTCGGGCCCTCTCTATGGAGATAATATCCTACTTCCTGCTTGCTTGATCTTGATGAATATGAGTATTACAAGAGATGATCTACCTCGAGATCGTATGGCTAAAACCCTAGAAGTCTACCCTATGTGATTATGATTGTCTTTGCCTCTACAGACTAAACCTTTCGGTTTATATAGACACCGGAGGGGACTAGGGTTATACAAGTCGGTTACAGAGAAAGGAATCTTCATATCTGAACACCAAACTTGCCATCCACACCAAGAGAGTCCCATCCGGACACAAGTGAGAGTCTTCGGTCTTGTATCTTCATAGCCCATCAGTTCGGCCCATGTCCAACAGGCCGGATGCCCGAGGACCCCTTAGTCCAGGACTCCCTCACCCGTTTTTGAGCTTAAACAATTACCTAATACTCTGAAATATGCTTATCTTGATGAAAAGAAGATATATCCTATTATTATTAGTGCTAACCTTTCAGAGCATGAAGAAAAGAGATTGTTGAAAACTCTAAGGAAGCACCGTGCCGCTATTGGATATACTCTTGATGATCACAAGGGCATTGGTCCCACTCTATGTTAGCACAAAATTAATATGGAGCCTCATGCTAAACCCTAAACCAAGATGAAGGAAGTGGTAAGAAATGAAATACTAAAGCTTCTGGAGGCAGGTATAATTTATCCTATTGCTGATAGTAGATGGGTAAGTCCTATTCATTGTGTACCTAAGAAGGGAGGTATTACTGTTGTTCCTAATGAAAAGAATGAATTGATCCCACAAAGAATTGTTACATGTTATAGAATGGTTATTGATTTTAGAAAGTTGAATAAAGCTACTAGGAAGGACCATTATCATATACCTTTTATTGATCAAATGCTCGAAAGACTATCAAAACATACACACTTTTGCTTTCTAGATGGTTATTCTGGTTTTTCTCAAATACTCGTGTCAAAAGAGGATCAAGGAAAAACTAATTTTACTTGCCCTTTCGGTACCTTTGCTTATAGACGTATGCCTTTTGGTTAATGCAATGCTCCTGCTACCTTTCAAAGATGTATGACTGCTATATTCTCTGACTTTTGTGAAAATATTGTTGAGGTTTTCATGGATGATTTCTCTGTTTACGGAACTTCTTTTGATGATTGCTTACGCAACCTTGATCGAGTTTTGCAGAGATGTGAAGAAACTAATCTTGTCTTGAATTGGGAGAAGTGCCACTTTATGGTTAATGAAGGTATTGTCTTGGGGCATAAAATTTCTGAAAGAGGTATTGAAGTTGATAAAGCCAAAGTAGATGCTATTGAAAAGATGTCATGATCTAAAGATATCAAATGTATAAGAAGTTTCCTTGGTCATGTTAGTTTCTATAGGAGGTTTATTAAATACGTCTCTAAAATTTCTAGGCCTCTCACTAATCTCTTGCAAACAGATGTTCCATTTGTTTTTGATGATGATTGTGTAGAAGCATTTGAAATCCTTAAGAAAGCCTTGATTTCTGCACCCATTTGTTCAACCACCTGATTGGAACCTACCCTTTGAAATTATGTGTGATGCTAGTGACTATGTTGTTGGTGTTGTTCTAGGACAAAGAGTTGATAATAAATTAAATGTTATCCATTATGCTAGTAAAACTCTAGACAATTCTCAAATAAATTATGCTACTACTGAAAAAGAATTTTTAGCAGTTGTCTTTGCTTGTGATAAGTTTAGACCTTATATTGTTGATTCCAAAGTAACTGTTCACATCGATCATGCTGCTATTAAATACCTTATGGAAAATAAAGATGCTAAACCTAGACTTATTAAATGGGTTATCTTGCTGCAAGAATTTGATTTGCATATTATTGATAGAAAGGGACCTGAGACAACTTGTCTACGTTAGAAAATGTTCTTGATGGCCCACTACCCATTGATGATAGTTTTCCTGATGAGAAATTAGCTGTCATAAATTCTTCTCGTAGTGCTCCTTGGTATGCTGGTTATGCTAATTACATTGTTGCTAAATTTATACCACCTAGCTTCACATACCAGCAAAACAAAAAGTTTTTCTATGATTCAAGACATTACTTTTGGGATGACCACACCTTTATAAAGAAGGAGTAAGTGGTGTTATTAGACATTGTGTACCTGAGCATGAATAAGAACAAATCATACGCAAGTGTCACTCCGAAGCTTATGGAGGACACCACACTAGAGATAGAACTGCACACAAGGTATTACAATATGGTTTTTATTGGCCTACTCTCTTCAAAGATGCTCGTAAGTATGTCTTGTCTTGTGATGAATGCCAGAGAATTGGTAATATTAGTAGACATCAGGAAATGCCTATGAATTATTCACTTGTTATTGAACCATTTGATGTTTGGGACCTTTTCCTTCCTCTAATGGGTATACATACATTTTGGTTCCTGTTGATTATGTTACTAAGTGGGTAGAAGCTATTCCAACTAGTAGTGCTGATCATAACACCTCCATTAAAATGCTTAAAGAAGTTATTTTCCCAAGGTTTGGAGTCCCTAGATATTTAATGATTGATGGTGGTTCACACTTTATTCATGGTGCTTTCCGTAAGTTGCTTGCTAAGTATGATGTTAACCATAGAATTGCATCTCCGCATCATCCTCAGTCTAGTGATCAAGTAGAATTGAGTAACCGCAAAATAAAGTTGATCTTGCAAAAGACTGTCAATAGATCTAGAAAGAATTGGTCTACGAAACTTGATGATGCATTATGGGCTTATAGAACTGCTTATAAAAACCCTATGGGTATGTCTCCATATAAAATGGTTTATGGAAAAGCATGTCACTCACCTCTTGAACTAGAACATAAAGCTTATTGGGCAATTAAATAGCTCAACTATGATTTCAAACTTGCTGGTGAAAAGAGGTTATTTGACATTAGCTCACTTGATGAATGGAGAACCCAAGCCTATGAGAATGCTAAGTTGTTTAAAGAAAAATATTAAAAGATGGCATGACAAAAGGACACAAAAGTGTGAATTTAATGTAGGTGACCTTGTCTTTCTATACAATTCTCGTTTAAGATTTTTTTCAGGAAAGCTTATCTCTAAATGGGAAGGTCCTTATATATCGAGGAGGTCTACCATTCCGGTGCCATCAAAATCAACAACACTGAAGGTACCAACCCGAAGGTGGTAAGCGGGCAAAAGTCAAACATTATATATCAGGTACTCCCATAAATGTTGAGACCAATATTATTAATACCATAACACCGGAGGAGTATGCAAGGGAGACCTACCCGAATGTTTCAGACTCCGAAAAGGAATAGGTATGTGGTACGATAAGTAAACCGACTCCAAAACTTTTCCACTGGCAATTTTACTCTGTTGTGTAATATTTAAAAAATTAGGGAAAATTAAAAGTAGTCCGAAAAGTGCACGAGGAGGCGACAACCCTCGAGGGCATGCCGTACCCCCCTGGGCATGCCTCCTAGGCTTGTGGCCACCTCGTGTGCCCCCCCGGATTCCGTTTTCTTGTGGAACACTCCTTTTGGTCGGTAAAAATTCATTATATAATCTTTCGAAGGTTTTGACCATCGTACCACGACAATATCTCCTGTTTTTGTTTTGAGCTGTTTTCTACCAGAGTTTTCAAGGCCAGGCATCATGTCTTCCTCGTCCTCCAACAATGTGGACGATGATGCTTGGTTGATGCAGATGGAACTCAGGAGGGCGGAGACCGAGGAAGTCACGATGGAAGAAGATCAAGGGGATTCACTTGAGGTCCTCCCTCCAGCTTCGGAGAGAGGCACTCTAGCTGGCATCTCCACTATTGCCAATCCCCGTCAAGCCGTAGGGACTACAAGAAACCATGAAGGCCAACGGATACAAGGACTTCCTCCCAGGAGGCCCTTACACATGTTACATCGGAACAACTTTCATAATTTGGTTCATAATTATGGAGTGGAGAATACACCTCGCACACACATGTCGTCCAATTGGGATATATCCCGCCCAAGTGAAAGTGGTGTCGGGAAAAGCTCATGGTGGCCAGAAAACAAGCATCTTTTAGAGGAAATTTAGAAGGATGCAATTATGCTGCAACATGTAATCTGAGAATTGCAGGATATGAAGGGTAGCTTAATCAAGCTAACCAAAACTCCATCATCACCACCTCCAAAGAAAGAGATCTAAATACATCGGTATGGGCACTCCCCTTGGCAACTATCAAGCTTGGGGGAGGTGCCCCGGTATCGTATCACCATGACATCTTTACCTTTATCATTTTTCTTAGTCCGATCCTTTTTGTTATATCTCGGTTTAGAATAAAGATTTAGTATGATCTAGCTTTGAGTTTTGCTTTGAGTTCCCTCTATGTAATCCAGTCCGAGAGTTATATAATAAAGATTAGTTTTGAGTTGAGGGCTTTGCTTGCTTGCTATGATCATGAGAAAAATAAATAAAGAATAAAAGAAATAAAATAATATATAATTGTGACGCCCCCGATTCAATCGTACACTAATCATACACACAAATGTGTACGATCAAGATCAGGGGACTCATAGGAAGATATCACAACACAACTCTAGACACAAATTAAAATAATACAAGCTTCATATTACAAGCCAGGGGCCTCGAGGGCTCGAATACAAGCTCGGTGCACAAGAGTCAGCAGAAGCAACAATATCTGAGTACAGACATAAGTTGAACAAGAATGCCTTAAGAAGGCAAGCACAAAAGCAACACGATTGAAGAGGCAAGGCCTCCTGCCTGGGACCTCCTAACTACTCCTAATCGTCGGTGGTCTCCACGTAGTAGTAGGCATCGGCGGTGGCATCTAGCTCCTGGGCTCCGACATCTGGTTGCATCAACTGGAAAGAAGAAAGGGGGAAAAGGGGGTAGCAAAGCAACCATGACTATGAGTACTCATCCAAAGTACTCACAAGCATCAGATCTATACTAAGTATGCATTGGTATCAAAGGAAGGGTTTTATCTGTGGACTGGACTACAAAATGCCAGAATAGAGGGGGAAGTCTAGACTATCGAAGACTAGCATCTTCAAGAAGCTCCAAGCATCTTGCAGCAAGTAGAAGAGTAAAGAATAGCAATTTGTAATTAACAAGCATGTTGTAGCATTAATGCCCAGAGATCCTTCCTTGACTCCCTGCGAGAAAGCAATCCTAGGGCCACATATCTCAAGTATCCATTTCTAGTTGTAATAGATTAGGATATAAGTCTGAACGTCCGTTACCGTGGACACGACTATTAATAGATAATCTTCCCTACAGGGGTGCACCATGTTTTCCAACACGCTTGATTACTCTAGCCGGACACACTTTTCTGGGTCAATGCCCGGCCTTGGAAGATCAACACGTCGTAGCCCTACCTAGTCTCAGCAGAGAGGTCCCCGCCGGTCTACATCCTAAGCACTCCGAGGTCTGGGCCCATCGCCCGTTGCACTCCGGGTCGTTGCGAGCAGGGCAGGTCTAGGCTCCACCACTACAGGATGGTGCCGGCCCAGCCATGCCGGAATGCTGAACTGGACGTCTGACAAATCTTCGGCTGATACTACGTTGTCGAGGCCCATAACTATTCTCGCGTGGTGGTTAGTGCGTAAAGGCCAAAGGCCAACTCGGAACAAATACCCAAACCATAGTGTATTATTAGCCTGCGGAGACGAGCAGAGACTCACGATCAATGTGACCCCGTCGCCCCGTCTCGTGGACTATGGCAAGGGCCCAGAATGCCCGACCGTGCCACGTAATTATCTTGCGGGTGCTCTCTGGGCCCGCCCGACTTTCACAAAGGTCTCAAGTAAAGTCAAGGTAACCATGTGTCCAAACATCAAGGGGAAAACCCGAGGAATCACCTTCGATGGATTTCACTCGATGTAATCGTCAAGGTGAATGTAAGAGGAACCACCCTCGAGGTTCACACTTGATGGGTTGCACAACAGAGTCATATTAGGAGTGGTAAAGGAGGAATCACCCTCGATGACCACGACCGAATAGCTACACTACATAGTCATCACTAGGAGTGCGTTATGAGGTAACACCCTCGACACTCGATAGTAGCTCTATAGAGTCGAGCAACAAAAGGGGCGTGATGTGATGTGAGGTGTCGGGTCTGGTCGTCGATCACGTTGATTGAGTCGTCGATGATGAAGCAGGGGCAACAAGGACAAGGTGGGGGTCACTGATGGATCACTAACCAACCTATACTAAGCAGTTTAGGATAAGCAGGTAAGGTACAACAACAGGTACAAAAGCAGGCTATGCATCAGAATAGGAGCAATCAATTACAGTAGCAAAATCTAATGCAAGCATGAGAGAATGGAATGGGCGATATCGGGATGATCAAAGGGGGGCTTACCTGGAAGCTCCATTGAAAAGTACTGATCGTCAGGGCGTAGTCGTACTCGGCGGCAGCGGTAGTCCCGAGGTCTACCGGAGAGAAGAGGGGGAAGAAACAGTAAATACAGAGCAAACAAGTGCAATACTAAGCATGACAAGGCAAAAAGTAGCGCTAGGGGTGTTCTAACATGATGGTACACGATACTGGCGAAGGGGATAACATCCCGGAAAGTTTTCCCGAATTTTGGCATTTTTGGACAGATGAATGAGAGGGGAAGGTTGCACATTTGCTATGCTAGGAACGTGTGGTAGACGAACGGACTGCGTATTCGGATTCGTCTCGCTTTTCTTAGCAACTTTCACGTATAAAACTTTTTCATCCGAGTTACGGATTATTTTTTATTTATTTTCAAAGTTTTATTGAATTTCCAAATTACTGGATTTAATTTAATTCGAAAACATTTAAATAATAAATGCTATGGGTACACCGAAGTGTACCCAGCATTATGCACATATGGCTGACAGATGGGGCCAGAGGGCCTAGTTGACCAAGTCAACAAAGACTAGTCAACCAGTATATAGTAGACATGGGTCCCGCATGTCATTGACTTTACTTTTATTAGATGATCTTAATTGTTTTAGTTAGATAGTCGGGTCCACCCGTCATTGGACCATCAGACTTATTAGGTGGGGGTTAAAATTTAATGGGGATTAGCCCCTAATTCTACATAGGGGGCGGCTGGGCAGTGGCCCACGCGGCTATGGTGTGCACGCGCACACACACGCACAGGGCAGAGGCGCTGCACGACCGAGCGTGGCCGGGGGGGTGCCTCCGGTGCGACGGGACGGGCTGGGCGGCGGCCCGCAGGGGTGCGGCGGATGCGGGCGTCGCCGCCCGGAGGCGAGGGTTCGTGGCGATGTAGGCGCGACAGCAATGCAGGGCGCATGCATGGGCGGCGGCCGAGGCGAAGCAGCGAGACGGGGCCAGGGTGGCCGACATGCGGCTGGGCAGCAGCGGCAAGGGGCGGCGCCGACGTGGCGAAGCATGGGTTTGCGGGCATGGGCGTGGGGCCGTTCGGCTGCGACGACTAGGGGGGAGGGGTTTCGCGAGGGCGTGGGTCACGTCGCGGCGCTGGGCAGCAGCAGTGGCGGCAACAGCCGCGCAGCAGCAGTCAACGGCGGAAGCGGCGGCCGGAACCGGACGAACGGTGGGGGGCGAGGGGGTCAAGCCTACAGGGCATGGCAACGGGTGCTGGTGGGTGTGGCAGGTTACTGGGAAGCCCAGGAGATCGCTGCTGTGCCCAGCAACGACGGACGCGGGCTGCAGTGTGGCACACGACAAGGCAAACGGTGGTGGGCTCTGGCCATGGCGGGATCACGTCTGCAGGATGAGCGCGAGAGATAGAGGTGAGGGGAAAAGACAGAGGGCTCACAACGGAGTTAACGCGAGTTCGGGGAAGCCGCTGCGGGTCGAAGCAGTGTAGACCGAGTGGCGGGTTGCCTCTAGATTAGTAATCCCAGCTTAAAAAATAAGTTGCCTCTCCCCAGCTTAAAAAATAAGCCGCTCCCAAAATTCATGGAGGCTTCTAGATTAGTAATCCCATAACTAGTTCAGAAGCCCCAATAAATAAGGGAAGGGGCTTATGACAAAAGCTAGGGAGGAGGCGGCTTATTTTTTAAGCCGCCAAAAGAACTGGCCGGTGGGGCACGACCGGCACGACGGGGCGACCTGGGCGGCGGCCCGCAGGGCCGCGGCGGAGGCGGGCGTCACCGCCCGGAGGCGAGGGGTCGTGGCGACGTAGGTGCGGCAACAATGCAGGGCGCATGCGTGGGCGGCGGCCGGGGCGAGGCTAGGGTGAGGCAGCGCGGGACGGGGCCGGGGTGGCCGACGTGCGGCTGGGCTGCACCAGCAAGGGGCGGCGCTGACGCAGCGGAGCACGGGTCTGCGGGTTGGGCGTGGGGCCGTTCGGCTGCAGTGGCTGGGGGGATCGCAGGGGCGTGGGTCACTCCGCGTTGCTGGGCAGCAGCAGTGGCGGCAACAGCCATGCAACAGCAGTCAGCGGCGGTCGGAACCGGACGAACGGAGGGTCAAGCATACAGGGTATGCCAACGGGTGCTGGTGGGTGTGGCGGGTTCCTGGGAAGCCCAGGAGCTCGCTAGTGTGCCCAGTAACGACGGACGCGGGCTGCAGCGTGGCACACGACAAGGCAGGCGGCGGTGGGCTCTGGCCTTGGCGGGGATCGCGTCTAGAGGATGAGCGCGAGAGATAGAGGTGAGGAGAAAAGACAGAGGGCTCACAGCGGAGTTAACGCGAGCTCGGGGAAGCCGCTGCGGGTCGAAGCAGTGCAGGCCGAGTGGCGGAGCGCGACCACTGTAGTCGAGGAAGACAAACCTGATAGCAGCGATTCCCAACGATCCAGCTCCCAGGATTCCATGTTGACGAGGAAGACGACGAGGCGGGCCTCCTGGACATGTTCGAGCCACGGGGGGGAGGCTCCGGAGCACGCAGACGACGATGACGCGGTGGCGGCAGCTACGGGTGGCTCCAGATTGGGGGGGGGGGCAAGGCGAGGGGGAGGAACGGGGGCTAGGGTTCGATGTGGGGGTGGAAGAGAGAGCCAGGGCAACCTTATCCACGTCGGAGGTGTCGTGGCTGGACGACGCGTGGCAAGGCACAGCCATGGCCGGGGGATGCCCTATATAGAGGAGGGAGATGAGTGGGGGATGGTGGGCTATGCCTTCCCTTTTGCTAGTTGGGCCATAGTGCCAGTAGATTAGGTCCTCCTCTTCCTCTTTCTCTTTTCACTTTTCTTTACATTTCTACCATTTTTTTTCTATTTAGTTGAGATAGAAAATGAATTTAGTTAAGCTTGAAATTTGGCACAAAATTCAAGCACAATATTTTGGAGTGGCACATAAAGTTTTGAGTCATTTGGAAACTCATAAATATTTGTTTATTTTGAATTGGTTACGCTTGTTGCAGTTGGACCACTTTATATTTTTCTAGAGATTAATCAGAGAGCCAAATGATGTTGGATTCAACATGACAGATGACCAGGGAAAATATACTAAAATTCAAACATTTTAGTTTTCATGTTTAGCAAAATTTGGATTCGACTTTAAAGTCGATTTTGAATTTGAATTGTGATTTGGATCAAGCGAAGATTAGCAACAGTAATTTGATGACATGTCATCATTAGCAGAGGATTACTGTAGCTTAATTATCCGGGTGTCACAATTCTCCTCCACTACAAGAAATCTCGTCCCGAGATTTAAGGGGTAGAGTAAGGGGGAAAGACTCGGGAAGGACGGAGCTCAACACATGATAGATACCTGGGGGCTATCTCAATGAACGTGGCATAGAGGCATCTCTCGAGTTGAAATTCAGGAAAGTCATCGAGAGCAAGGTAAGAAGGTGCAATAAGAAGCTTCAAGCGGGTAGGCAATCATTCATTGCCTGAAACAGAGGGTGAAAGGGGTTCAGAGTAATGGGAATAAGTATTGCGTCTAATACTAGAATAGATCACTAGGTAGGTGGCTCGTGATTTACATATGAAGCCAAGCGCGAGGAAGAATTTTGGATAACAGGCATGTATAGGAGAGTCAGGTTTCAATCTAGTGGAACTGTGGGTTATGGGCCCACCATGTGGGTTAAAAGCAGAAAGACACTAACATTTTACACGGTCATGATAGCAGGGCATGTCAGAGGATAGCCTATCAATTATGTTGGCAACAAAATTGGTACCAAGGGCGAGGGCCGAAGAGAACCATTTTCCTGCTCGTTCAGACGAGGCAGACCAATAGGCAAAGTTCTCATCCATCGGTGGCTACCGAAATGTCATCAACAATAGTAACAAGGTCTTACTGACAGAGCTTGTACACCAAGGTGTTCACATATGCAGGGAATTATCATTGCCAAGATATGTTAGGTTATAGGAAAGGTTAAACAAAACAATGGAAAATAAAGTGTAGACTCGAATCCATTATCGGTGTCCTTGAGTGTCTAATAACTCAGAACCCGTGGAACATGTGGATCGGCGAGAAATAATAGTTGATGAAGAACTCATAAGAACTTACGTAGTTCCGTGATATTCTCGAGATACCAGAGGGTAATACTCAAAGGTAGATCAGGATACAGGTTGGACAGGTGAAAAGATCTGTAGAAGATGAGTATTTAAACTTGTCTGAGAAATGAGATTAAAGAAGAACAATATGGTCGGAACCACGGTTGCAAATGACCAAATATAGATACCAGATGAACTTATCACAAGGGGGAATATTATTTTTTAGAAGAAGCTTCCATGATAAGTTCCACATCGGATTCATGGGCATGAACACAAGTTCAAGGTCGACTCCCTCTTCTCTAATGCACAAATTTCCATTCACTTCTCGTATTCGAAGAAGTTGTAGCGTTGAATTTTTACCTAATGAAAAGCCAGTAGAGTATAACCTGCATAACTTTCAAGCTCACACGAATTTAGGGAAGACACGGGTTCAACCCATCGGGGCATATTAGGAACATATACCACAAACTTCACAAGTAAATAACTCAAGACCAAAAGCAGAGTATGGTTGGCAAGAGAGGGGAACAATTTACCAAAGGAATTATGTATCCGAGGAAAGGCTCACAAGGTTACTGAATATGATGGATGCTGTCGGAGAAAACTCAACAAAGGATCTAGTGGTTCACAAGGGATCTGATGTGAGCATCGGTACTCAACCAGAAGAAGAAAGAGTGCAAGGAGAACAGATTATAGAAACAACTGACTAATTCAAAGCTCAAATACAACAGAATTACGATTCCAAAATCGGGGGATCAGAAGCAGAGGCCCTGATCAAAGACGAGTAAGTAGAATAGACATAGATCGACAATCAATCAAGGCTTGATTTGTCGAACACCAGCTTGTGTCCGGGGTGACGTCTGAGCCGAAAGGAAGAATTCTAATTGTGATTGTAGATTGCAAGCATTCACAAACACATCGAATCAAATGTTCAAAATTATGATGACAAAGATTGCTAAAGAACATTGCTAGACATATGGAAGTAACGATAATGTAAGCAGGTAAGGAGGAACAAGAGTAATAGGCTACTGAGGAGTTTCGGAAGATCGAATAGCATTCCAAAGAATTTTGTGAAACACATGAACAACTATGGATGAATGGATACTCGGCAAGCGCGAGTAATTATCCATAAGGGTATTCATGCGGCAAGGAACTGCAGGGCAGTAAGCATAAAGGATTCTCAGAACATCAAAGAGTATTTCAGGACATCTTGTATTAACAAGAGCAACTGGGGATGAAGGTATGAACAACAATGTAGGTAGTTACGCATAAGGATTTAACGGTGCTAGGGATCACAACGGCGAAGGGCACATGGGTCTCGGGAAAACATCGAGAGTATCTTCCGAATCTTTTGGTGCACCAAGCTATCATCTGGAGTGAGGGGCTCTCTGGGAGAAAGTATTTACGAGAACCTAGAGTTAGAGTTAACAAAATCATTTAACCTGAATAGAAGAGAGGTCAGAGTCCCAGAGTATAGACGAGGAATAAAAGATCAAAATACCACCCAATGGCGACATGGGCCCGTAAGCCACACAACCATGTTAGTAAATCAGTTTGTCAAAGACTAGAGTCAACTTCGGCCAAGGAGTTGGAAAAGGGGGTTCCTACAGGCAGCCGGCTCTGATACCAACATGTGACGTACACTAATCATACACGCAAATGTGTACGATCAAGATCAGGGACTCATGGGAAGATATCACAACACAACTCTAGACACAAATTAGAATAATACAAGCTTCATATTACAAGCCATGGCCCTCGAGGGCTCGAATACAAGCTCGATACACAAGAGTCAGCGGAAGCAACAATATCTAAGTGCACACATAAGTTAAACAAGAATGCCTTAAGAAGGCAAGCACAAAAGCAACACGATCGAAGAGGCAAGGCCTCTTACCTGGGACCTCCTAGCTACTCCTGGTCGTTGGCGGTCTCCACGCAGTAGTAGGCATCAGCGGTAGCATCTGGCTCCTAGGCTCCGACATCTGGTTGCATCATCCGGAAAGAAGAAAGGGGAAAAGGGGGTAGCAAAGCAACCGTGAGTACTCATCCAAAGTACTTGCAAGAATTAGATCTATACTAAGTATGCATTGGTATCAAAAGAAGGGTTGTATCTATGGACTGAACTACAGAATGCCAGAATAGAGGGGAAGGCCTAGCCTATCAAAGACTAGCATCTTCAAGCAGCTCCAAGAATCTTGTAGCAAGTAGAAGAGTAAAGAATAGCAATTTATAATTAACAAGCATGTTGTAGCATTAATGCCCAGAGATCCTTCCTCAATTCCCTGCGAGAAAGCAATCCCAGGGCTAGATATCTGAAGTATCCATTTCTAGTTGTAATAGATTAGGATATAAGTCTGAACGTCTGTTACCGTGGACACGACTATTAATAGATAATCCTCCGTGCAGGGGTGCACCATGTTTTCTAACATGCTTGATTACTCTAGCCGAACACACATTTCTGGGTCAATGCCCGGCCTCGGAAGATCAACACATTGTAGCCCTACCTAGGCTTAGCAGAGAGGTCCTCGCCGGTCTACATCCTAAGCACTCCGGGGTCTGGGCCCATCGCCCGTTGCACTCCGGGTCGTTGCGAGCAGGGCGGGTCCAGGCTCCACCACTACAGGATGGTGCCGGCCCAGTCGTGCCGCAATGCTGAACTGGATGTCTGACAAAGCTTTGGCTGATACTACGTCGTCGAGGCCCATAACTATTCTTGCGTGGTGGTTAGTGCGTAAAGGCCAAAGGCCAACTCAGAACAAATACCCAAACCATAGTGTATTATTAGGTTGCGGAGACGAGCAAAGACTCACGATTGATGTGACCCCGTCGCCCCATCTCGTGGACTTATGACAAGGGCCCAGGATGCCCGGCCGTGCCAGGTAATTATCTTGCGGGTGCTCTCTGGTCCCGCTCGACTTTCACAAAGGTCTCAAGTCAAGTCAAGGTAACCGTGTGTCCAAACATCAAGGGGAAAACCCGAGGAATCACCCTCAGTGGATTCCACTCGATGTAATCGTCAAGGTGAACGTAAGAGGAACCACCCTCCAGGCTCACACTTGAGGGGTTGCACGACAGAGTCGTATCGGGAGTGGTAAAGGAGGAATCACCCTTGATGACCATGACTGAATAGCTACACTATAGAGTCATCACCAGGAGTGCGTTACGAGGTATCACCCTCGGCACTCGATAGTAGCTCTGCAGAGTCGAGAAACAAAAGGGGCGTGATGTGATGTGAGGTGTCGGGTTTGGTCATCGATCACGTTGATCGAGTCGACGATGATGAAGCAGGGGTAACAAGGACAAGGTGGGGGTCATTAATGGATCACTAACCAACCTATACTAAGCAGTTTAGGATAAGCAGGTAAGGTACATCATCAGGTACAAAAGCAGGCTATGCATCAACATAGGAGCAATCATTTACAGTAGCAAAATCTAATGCAAGCATGAGAGAATGGAATGGGCGATATCGGGATGATCAAAGGGGGGCTTGCCTGGAAGCTCCGTTGAAAAGCACTGATCGTTAGGGCGTAGTCGTACTCGGCGGTAGTGTCAGTCCCGAGGTCTACTGGAGAGAAGAGGAGAGAGAAACAGTAAATACAGAGCAAACAAGTGCAGTACTAAGCACAACAAGGCAAAAAGCAGCGCTATGGGTGTTCTAACGCGATGCTACACGATGCCGGCGAAGGGGATAACATCCGGGAAAGTTTTCCTGAAGTTTGGCATTTTCGGACAGATGAATGAGAGGGGAAGGTTGCACGATTGCTATGCCAGGGACATGTGCCAGATGAATGGACTGCCTAATCGGATTCGTCTCGCTTTTCTGTGCAACTTTCATGTATATAACTTTTTCATCCAAGCTACGAATTATTTTCTATTAATTTTCAAAGTTCTATTGAATTTCCAAATTACTAGATTTAAATTAATTCGAAAAACATTTAAATAATAAATGCTATGGGTACACTTTTTTGTGTACCCAACATTATGCACATGTGGCTGACAGATGGGGCTAGAGGGCCCAGTTGACCAAGTCAACGAAGACTAGTCAACCAATGAATAGTAGACGTGGGTCCCGCATGTCATTGACTTTACTTTTATTAGATGATCTTAATTGTTTTAATTAGACAGTCGGGTCCACCTGTCATTGGACCATCAGACTTATTAGGTGGGGTTTAAAATTTAATGGGGATTAGCCCCTAATTCTACACAGGGGCAGCTGGGCAGTGGCCCACGTGGCTGTGGTGTGCACGCGCACACACACGCACATGGTAGAGGCGCCACACGACTGAGGGCCAGTTCTTTTGGGCGGCTTAAAAAATAAGTTGCCTCTCCCCAGCTTAAAAAATAAGCCGCTCCCAAAATTCATGGAGGCTTCTAGATTAGTAATCCCATAACTAGTTCAGAAGCCCCAATAAATAAGGGAAGGGGCTTATGACAAAAGCTAGGGAGGAGGCGGCTTATTTTTTAAGCCGCCAAAAGAACTGGCCGACGGGGCGCGACCGGCACGACGGGGCGACCTGGGCGGCGGCCCGCAGGGCCGCGGCGGAGGCGGGCGTCACCGCCCGGAGGCGAGGGGTCGTGGCGACGTAGGTGCGGCAACAATGCAGGGCGCATGCGTGGGCGGCGGCCGGGGCGAGGCTAGGGTGAGGCAGCGCGGGACGGGGCCGGGGTGGCCGACGTGCGGCTGGGCTGCACCAGCAAGGGGCGGCGCTGACGCAGCAGAGCACGGGTCTGCGGGTTGGGCGCGGGGCCGTTCGGCTGCAGTGGCTGGGGGGATCGCAGGGGCGTGGGTCACTCCGCGTTGCTGGGCAGCAGCAGTGGCGGCAACAGCCATGCAACAGCAGTCAGCGGCGGTCGGAACCGGACGAACGGAGGGTCAAGCATACAGGGTATGCCAACGGGTGCTGGTGGGTGTGGCGGGTTCCTGGGAAGCCCAAGAGCTCGCTAGTGTGCCCAGTAACGACGGACGCGGGCTGCAGCGTGGCACACGACAAGGCAGGCGGCGATGGGCTCTGGCCTTGGCGGGGATCGCGTCTAGAGGATGAGCGCGAGAGATAGAGGTGAGGGGAAAAGACAGAGGGATCACAACGGAGTTAACGCGAGCTCGGGGAAGCCGCTGCGGGTCGAAGCAGTGCAGGCCGAGTGGCGGAGCGCGACCACTGTAGTCGAGGAAGACAAACCTGATAGCAGCGATTCCCAACGATCCAGCTCCCAGGATTCCATGTTGACAAGGAAGACGACGAGGCGGGCCTCCTGGACATGTTCGAGCCGCGGGGGGGAGGCTCCGGAGCACGCAGATGACGACAACGCGGTGGTGGCGGCCAGGGCAACCTTATCCACCTCGGAGGTGTCGCGGATGGACGACGCTTGGCAAGGCATGACCATGGCCGGGGGATGCCTGCCACGACCCCTGCCTCCTGTATAGAGGAGGGAGATGAGTGGGGGAAGGTGGGCCGGGCCTTCCCTTTCTCTAGTTGGGCCATAGTGCCGGTAGATTAGGTCCTCCTCTCCCTCTTTCTCTTTTCTCTTTTCTTTACATTTCCACCACTGTTTTTCTATTTAGTTGCTATAGAAAATGAATTTAGTTAAGCTTGAAATTTCACTTCCCATAAGATCATTTGGCACAAAATTCAAGCACAATATTTTGGAGTGGCACATAAAGTTTTGAGTCATTTGGAAACTCATAAATATTTGTTTATTTTGAATTGGTTACGCTTGTTGCAGTTGGACCACTTTATATTTTACTAGAGATTAATCGGAGAGCCAAATGATGTTGGATTCAACATGACAGATGATCAGGGAAAATATACTAAAATTCGAACATTTTAGTTTTCCTGTTTCACAAAATTTGGATTTTGACTTTAAAGTCGGTTTTGAATTTGAATTGTGATTTGGATCAAGCTAAGATTAGCAACAGTAATTTGATGACATGGCATCATTAGCGGAGGATTAGTGTAGCTTAATTATCCGGGTGTCACAATAATGATCTTATGGGAAGTGACGACTTCACATATATGAAGTATGTCGCATGAAACTTGTTAGTTGACAAACATACTTTTGGTCATTGTTACAATTAATAGGAAGTGATAAAGAAAGAGAGGTCTCGCATATAAATATACTATGTTGGCATCTTTTGTGATTGTGAGCACTCATTAAAATATTATATGCTAAAAGGTTGATGTTGGACAAGGAAGACAATGTAATGGGTTAAGTTTCTTTTTATCCGAATAGAAGTTATATTATTATGGATCCTCCAACATGTTGAGCTTGCTTCTGACCCCCTGCTAGCCAAATCTTTCGCATCAAGTAGAGATACTACTTGTGCACCCAAACATCCCTTAAACTAGTTTTGCCATGAGAGTCCAGGATACCTACCTATGGATTGAGTAAGATCCTTCAAGTAAGTTGTCATCGGTGCAAGCAATAAAAATTGCTCTCTAAATATGTATGATATGTTAGTGTGAGGAAAATAAGCTTTATACGAACTTGTGATATAGAAGAAATAAAAGCGACAAACTGCATAATAAAGTTCTTTATCACAAGTGGCAATATAAAGTGACGTTCTTTCGCATTAAGATTTTGTGCATCCAACCATAAAAGCGCATGAAAACCTCTACTTCCCTCTGTGAAGGTGTAAGTGCATCTAGTGCCACCCCTAGTTGGTTTTGGAGTATTGACGAAACCTGGTTGAGGGACTAATGTGTTTGTGAGAATTGCAGAATAACATAGGTAGTAGTCCCTCATTGATTCGGTTTACCTACCGGAGATGACCCCTAAAAATGTATGAAGGCATTGAAGACAAAGGTGGTATGTGAAGATATTCACATTGAAGACTATGACAAGAGAAGACATCGCGTGAAGACTATGGAGCGCGAAGACTTAGTTGTTTTGTTGTTTCCTTTTCTTCTTTGTTGAGTCATAGGAACCACCGTACTGTTAAGTGGGGTCCCAGTGAACAAAGTCAGAGTGACTGAAGTGATGCTTAACCAAAATCCTATGTCTTTGAGCGAAGACAATGAGAGCAAAACTTATCCAGAGCTGGATAAGTCAGCTTTACTTGTAGCCCAAGTAAAGTTGCCGCGTGTGTTTGAAATCTGACTGTAGGAACACGTGTCAGTTCCTTAGTGACCCAGGGTCATTTCGGATAAATCAGGTTGGGTTGCCTAGTGGCTATAAATAGCCAACCCCCACACCATAAATTGGTGGCTGCTCAGAGTTAGTGCACGACTTTTGTCGTTTGAGAGCAACCCACCTCGAGAGAACGTATCAGGTGCACCAACTCAATTCATGCACCGAATGCTCCGTTGCTATATGAGCCATTGGATGGAAAACAAAGGGATATGATCAGGTTGGTAGGTGGATTGTTGAAACATTGGAGAACAGTCCTTTTATTTTGTCAAAATCGACCCACATCTCCTTCTCCTCTAAATAACTCTGTGTGTTTTTTTTGCTTCATACAAAAAAAGGATCATATATTTTAAACGAATTGTCTGATTTCGAAAACGTTTTGACTGCCTTCTTTGTTTTGACGAGATCTTTGAATCAGGATTAATATTAGGTATATTTTTTAAAATTCATATTTTTTGCCTTTTGGAACTTAACTCGAAACTTGACTGATTTTTTTACAAGTTTTGTAATTTGTCTATGAGAAACATCCACCTCTCTCACACGCCGGTCTCGCGTGCAACATGCTTCTAGTACATCAAGTTTTGAGTCAAGTTTCAAAAAAGCAAAAAAAACATTTGTTGGAAACATATTCAATATTGATCTTATTTTGAAGATCTCGTCAAGAAATAAATGACAGTCAAAACGGATCTGAAATCGAACATTTGGTTCAAAATATATGAATCATTTTGTGTTTGGCCAAAAAAATAAACATGCAGATTTCTGATGGGAGTGTCGGTTGTGGAGTGCGGGTTAATTTCTACAAAGTACAAGGTTGTCTCCGCAAAAAAGTCGTAGTCCAACTTTTGACCAGAATCTAGCCCATTTCTTTTTCATCTAAGGGCCCAGAATCCACCGGTGCATTGGGTGCACAAATAGGCTTGGTGCACATGATACATTCTCGGAGAAGCCTTTGAGAGAGAAATCCTTGCGAGGACAAAGCCCTAAACACCCAGAGCCAAAGAGTGTTAGGCATCACTGAAGTCTTCCTGTTTGTGTGATCTGAAGACTTGTTACACTTGAGGACTGTGAATCCTCTAGCCGGTTAGGTGTCGCATTTTGAGCATCCAAGAGTCATTGTGGATCGCCGATGAGCGAAGTCTATGAAGGTTTGGAAGTCTACCTTGAAGACTTACCAGAGTGATTGAGCGAGGACTGGGTGTCCTTAGCTCAAGGGGAATAAGGTGAAGACACGGTCTTCTGAGTTAAATCTCAGCCTCCCTAACCAGACGTACAATTGTCACAACAACTGGAACTGGTCCAACAAATCATTGTCTTCAATAAGCAACTGGTTCTATCCTTCCCATCTCTTTATTTACAGTTGGTCCTTGTGAAGTCATTGCCTGTTTGCATTGTCCATTTGTCTTCACTATGTGACTGTTTGTTCTGATTGGTTTCATACTATCTTCCATCCTGATCCGTACTGCCTAGCTGCTATTAGTCTTCGTGCTCTCACTTCATTGAATACTTGACTATGGCTTGTATAGTGTAGTCTACCTTCCACTGCATGGTTATAGGTTCATTTCTATCGTTTGTCTTCGAAACTCCCATGTTTTGAAGACTTTCATAAAAATCGCCTATTCACCCCCTCTAGTCGATAACTAGCACTTTAAATTGGTATCAGAGCAAGGTACTCCCTTGTTCTATGTGATTCGGTTTAACCACCTGGAGTTTTAGCTATGTCGACTGCAGGGATAATCAAAGTCTCCACTGTGTGCCCTGTCTTTGATGGCACTGATTATCCCAAATGGAAGACTATGATGAGGAATCGACTCCTCGCAATGGACAGTGAGCTTTGGACGGTCACGGAGATTGGCCTCACCGACTTATGCAAGATGGCAGATGCCGAAGACATTCAGAAGTTCACTCTGCTGGATGTCAAGGCGAAGGACATTATATGCTCCTCTCTGTCCAGAGATGAGTTCAGGTGCATCATGCATCTCTGCAATGCAAAGCTTATATGGGATCGGATTTCTGATGTTTATGAAGGTCATCGAACATGTCAGGATCCCTAGTTCCTCGACTTCAAGGAGTCACTTAAAACAATGTCTCCCGAACCCGAGCCATCCTCTCCAACCTACTGCTTCATGGCACGTGGTGCCAAGGTAAACTCACGTCATGCTTACTTTCAAACATCAAGTGAAGATGACTCTGATTGTAATTCCAAACCCAGCTACAAAACGCTTGCTAAAATTGCAACTGAACAATAGAAAGCTATGGAACATATTCAAAAACCGCTAGACAAAAGCGATGACCTGTTGGATGCTGAAATGACTTGATCTCAGTCCTTAATTGAAGACATAAAAAATCTTCATGTTAAGTATGAGGAACTTGAAAGTCGTCATGAAATGCTCTCAACAACTCATGAAAAGCTTTCCTATGATTATCTTCAAAGGAAGCAAGTGTTGGGGAACGTAGCAGAAATTCAAAATTTTCCTACGTGTCACCAAGATCTATCTATGGAGAAACCAGCAACGAGGGGAGGGAGAGTGCATCTACATACCCTAGTAGATCGCTAAGCGGAAGCATTCAAGAGAACGGGGTTGATGGAGTCGTACTCGTCGTGATCCAAATCACCGATGATCCTAGTGCCGAACGGACGGCACCTCCGCGTTCAACACACGTACAGCCCGACGATGTCTCCCACGCCTTGATCCAGCAAGGAGAGAGGGAGAGGTTGAGGAAGACTCCATCCAGCAGCAGCACAACGGCGTGGTGGTGGTGGAGGAGTGTGGCAATCCTGCAGGGCTTCGCCAAGCACCACGGGACATGAGGAGAAAGAGAGGGAGGGCTGCACCAACGAGAGAGATCAAATCGCGTGTATTGGGCAGCCCCTAGGCCTCATATATATAGGGGAAGGGGAGGAGGGTGCGCCCCCTCTAGGGTTCCCACCCCTAGAGGGGCGGCAACCCTAGATGGGTCTTGGGGTGGCGGCCAAGAGGGGGAGGAGGGGCGCCCCCTAGGGTGGGCCTTAGGGCCCATCTAAGCCTAGGGTTTCCCCTTCTCCTCCTTTGCCGCACCTTGGGCCTTGTGGGAGGCGCACCAGCCCACTCAGGGGCTGGTCCCTCACCACTCTTGGCCCACGCAAGCCTCCGGGACTGGTGGCCCCACTTGGTGGACCCCCGGGACCCTCCCGGTGGTCCCGGTACGTTACCGATAAACCCCGAAACTTTTCTGGTGACCAAAACAGGAACTCCTCATGACGTCCGGGATCTCATCCGGGACTCCGAACAACATTCGGTAACCACATACAAACTTCCTTTATAACCCTAGCGTCATCGAACCTTAAGTGCGTAGACCCTACGGGTTCGGGAGACATGCAGACATGACCGAGACGTTCTCCGGTCAATAACCAACAACGGGATCTGGATACCCATGTTGGCTCCCACATGTTCCACGATGATCTCATCGGATGAACCACGATGTCAAGGACTTAATCAATCCTGTATACAATTCCCTTTGTCTATCGGTATGATACTTGCCCGAGATTCGATCGTCGGTATCCCGATACCTTGTTCAATCTCGTTACCGGCAAGTCTCTTTACTCGTTCCGTAACACATCATCCCGTGATCAACTCCTTGATCACATTGTGCACATTATGATGATGTCCTACCGAGTGGGCCCAGAGATACCTCTCCGTCACACGGAGTGACAAATCCCAGTCTCGATTCGTGCCAACCCAACAGACACTTTCGGAGATACCTGTAGTGTACCTTTATAGCCACCCAGTTAGTTGTGACGTTTGGCACACCCAAAGCACTCCTACGGTATCTGGGAGTTGCACAATCTCATGGTCTAAGGAAATGATACTTGACATTAGAAAAGCTTTAGCATACGAACTACACGATCTAGTGCTATGTGTATTAGGAAGGGCCAAGAACAAGTCAAGAATTCGGCCAAGATTGTTTGCTTCAAGTGCAAAGTAGAAGGGCATCATGTTAGATCTTGCCCATTGAAGAAGAAGCCCATTAGTGACAAGCAACAAGGGAAGCGGCCACAAGTACACTCTCATTCTCAACCTCAAGTTGAAGAAAAGCCTCTTCCCAAGAAGACTCAAGCTTATGCTTCTCAAGTTGAGAAATCAAGTGAGAAGAAAGTGAAGAGTAGACGTTGCTACCTATGTCGCGAGAAAGGTCACCTCGCCTCTTCATGCACTAGTGGTAACTTATCCAACCCAATTATTATTGATGATGTCTATTCTCTTGGGAAGGATAAGGTTGGCAATGTGGTTGCCAAGTTTGTTGGTACTCAAAGTGGTTTGAAGCAAAGAACCATTTGGGTAGCCAAGCCTATTGTGACTAACCTCTTAGGACCCAACTTGGTTGGGGACCAACAAGCTCAAACTTGATCAATAGGTGATGATGGAGGTCATTGGAGACTTGGCTACATTATGAAGAATTAAGGGGACTTCGTCATTCTTATTGTCTCAAGCCAAGTCAATTGAATCATCAAGATTATATCTTATATCCAATGTGCCTCCTTGCGGTAACTTGTACCTCAATTGCTTACATTGGAAGTTACTTGCCCCCTTGCATGTTTTGGTTTTGTTCCTTGCATGTGTTTGTATATGTTGTGCTTCCAACTTGATTATCTTGAGCAATCAAGTATGTGTGTGTTGGTTTGCACATCATGTACGTGTGTGTCATGCGTTGAGCCTTTTGCATCTTGTTTAATTATTAGTTGGCTCTTGTGAGAGATTAATGGAATATCCCATTATGGGGGAGTGATGTGCTTTGTGCACTTCACAATCCTATAAAGGTGGGTACATGGGGAATACCACTTAGTATTGATATTGCAAGCTTATCTAGTCACTATGTGGTATGTCTTCTCATGAGAAATTCAAATTCTAAATAGTCCATTAATTATCTCTTGTTGGATCCTTTAATTGCCTCTTGTCTATCTTTAATTGGTATCACATTATGGGGGAGTAATATGCTATGTGTATATTACTAGCCTAGAAAATGTGTACATTTGAGATATTGTCATCTAGAGTTGATATTGTAAATTATCTTGTTCCTAGGTGGCATGTTAGCTCTACAAGTTGCAATTTGCTTGTTGTTTGGTGTGAAGATGATGTCGGATATCCTTGATATCTACCACCGGGAACTATTTCCATTTACTTCTTGTCTTTTGACAATTGGTACTCACTTTTGTGGTAGAATTTATTGATCGTCTTTACATTGGCTTGTGCCTTTATTTGCCTTTTATCTTGCCAAGGAATGTATCAACTCCATTTGTCTTCCATACCACTTGTGGATCTTGTTTATTTCTTGATCTTGTCTAGTGTTTTCTAGATATAGTGAAAGTGGTGATCCCACCTTGTGCATTTTGTATTCAAATGCAAATTCTCTATAATGCACTAGTCGTGGGGGAGCTATCCTATTTTCTATAAAACACTCATCTTGCGATCCTTATCAAGCGTGTGTTAGTGGAAGGCAAGCCATTTTCGTTTTGGTACTTTGTGCCATCATGAAACTTTGTAGAGAGCTTGGTTTTTTTGGAACCATCCTCTCTTTTGGGGGTTTGATATCCTTTATTTAGTGGGTATCAATGGATATCTCATTCCTTGATGTATCTTTTATTGATATCCTCCAAGTGATGATTTATTCATTTGGTATCTTTTCTTCACTTGGTATTTCTTTGTCATTATTCTTGAGCATGCATATTAACTTCGTGTAGTATCTTTGGCATGCTTTCTTTCTTTGACCCAATATATAGGGGAAACTCCACCAAGTCTCAAATTGGATGAGATGTGCATGAAATTCATTTTCGTATCTATATGCACATTTTTATGTGGAGTTTGTCCTATGTATTGTTGGTTCTCTAACTCTTTGGTCCCAATGAGTTTGGGTACCATTTTGTTTGTGTTGTTGTTCTAGGAACAATTGGAGATACATTGGATGCTCGACTCACTCACAAGGAAGGTGTTGTCATCATGTGCTTGTTGGGGAATGTAGTAGAAATTCAAAATTTTCTACGCATCACCAAGATCAATCTATGGAGAAACTAGCAACGAGGGGAAGGAGAGTGCATCTACATACCCTTGTAGATCACTATGCGGAAGCGTTCAAGAGAACGGGGTTGAAGGAGTCGTACTCGTCGTGATCCAAATCACCGAAGATCCTAGTGCCGAACGGACGGCACCTCCGCGTTCAACACACGTACAGCCCGGTGACGTCTCCCATGCCTTGATCCAGCAAGGAGAGAGGGAGAGGTTGAGGAAGACTCCATCCAGCAGCAGCACAACGGCGTGGTGGTGGTGGAGGAGCGTGGTACTCCAGCAAGGCTTCGCCAAGCACCGCAAGAGACGAGGAGGGAGAGGGGTAGGGCTGCGCCAGGGAGAGATCAAATCGTATGTTGGGCAGCCCAAAACCTCCACTATTTATAGGAGGAGGGGAGGAGGGTGCGCCCCCTCTATGGTTCGCACCCCTAGGGGCGGCAGCCCTAGATGGGATGGAGGGGGCGGCCAAGAGGGGGAGAGGGGGCGCACCCTAGGGTGGGCCTTAGGCCCATCTGCGCCTAGGGTTTCCCCCTTCTCCTCCTAGCTGCGCCTTTGGCCTTGTGGGAGGCGCACCATCCCACTCAGGGGCTGGTCCCTTCCCACTCTTGGCCCATGCAAGCCTCCGGGGCTGGTGGCCCCTCCCGGTGGAACCCCCGGAACCCTCCGGTGGTCCCGGTGATGCCCGAAACACTTCTGGTGGTCAAAACCTCACTTCCTATATATTATTCTTTACCTCTGGACCATTCCGGAACTCCTCGTGACGTCCGGGATCTCATCTAGGACTCCGAACAACATTCGGTAACCATATACAAACTTCCTTTATAACCCTAGCCTCATCGAACCTTAAGTGTGTAGACCCTACGGGTTCGGGAACCATGCAGACATGACCGAGACGTTCTCCGGTCAATAACCAACAGCGGGATTTGGATACCCATGTTGGTTCCCACATGTTCCATGATGATCTCATTGGATGAACCACGATGTCGAGGATTCGATCAATCCCGTATACAATTCCCTTTGTCTAGCGGTACGATACTTGCCCGAGATTCGATCGTCGGTATCCCGATACCTTGTTCAATCTCGTTACTGGCAAGTCTCTTTACTCATTCCGTAACACATCATCCCGTGATCAACTCCTTGGTCACATTGTGCACATTATGATGATGTCCTACCGAGTGGGCCCAGAGATACCTCTCCGTTTACATGGAGTGACAAATCCCAGTCTCGATTCGTGCCAACTCAATAGACACTTTCGGAGATACCCGTAGTGCACCTTTATAGCCACCCAGTTACATTGTGACGTTTGGCACACCCAAAGTATTCCTACAGTATCCGGGAGTTGCACAATCTCATGGTCTAAGGAAATGATACTTGACATTAGAAAAGCTTTAGCAAACGAACTACACGATCTATGTACTAGGCTTAGGATTGGGTCTTGTCCATCACATCATTCTCCTAATGATTGTGATCCCGTCATCAACGACATCCAATGTCCATGGTTAGGAAACCGTAACCATCTATTGATCAACGAGCTAGTCAACTAGAGGCTTACTAGGGACATGGTGTTGTCTATGTATCCACACATGTATCTGAGTTTCCTATCAATACAATTCTAGCATGGATAATAAACGATTATCATGAACAAGGAAATATAATAATAACTAATTTATTATTGCCTCTAGGGCATATTTCCAACAGTCTCCCACTTGCACTAGAGTCAATAATCTAGTTCACATCGCCATGTGATTAACACTCACAGGTCACATCGCCATGTGACCAACATCCAAAGAGTTTACTAGAGTCAATAATCTAGTTCACATCACTATGTGATTAACACTCAAAGAGTTCTGGGTTTGATCATGTTGCTTGTGAGAGAGGTTTTAGTCAACGGGTCTGCAACATTCAGATCCGTATGTACTTCGCAAATTTCTATGTCATCTTGTAGATGCAACTACTACGCTACATTTGGAGCTATTCCAAATAACTGTTCTACTTGGAGCTATTCTAAATTGTTGCTCCATTATACGTATCTGGTATCTCTACTCAGAGCTATCCGGATAGGTGTTAAGCTTGCATCGACGTAACTCTTTACGTCGAACTCTTTATCACCTCCATAATCGAGAAAATTCCTTAGTCCACTAGTTACTAAGGATAACTTTGACCGCTGTCCTGTGATCCATTCTTGGATCACTCTTGTACCCCTTGACTGACTCATGGCAAGGCACATTTCAGGTGCGGTACATAGCATAGCATACTGTAGAGCCTATGTCTTAAGCATAGGGGACGACCTTCGTCCTTTCTCTCTATTCTGCCGTGGTCGAGCTTTAAGTCTTAACTTCATACCTTACAACTCAGGCAAGAACTCCTTCTTTGACTGATCCATCTTGAACACCTTCAAGATCATGTCAAGGTATGTGCTCATTTGAAAGTATTATTAAGCGTTTTGATCTATCCTCATAGATCCTAATGCTCAATACTCAAGCAGCCTAATCCAGGTTTTCCATTGAAAAACATTTTTCAAATAACTCTGCATGCTTTCCAGAAATTCTACATCATTTCCGATCAACAATATGTTAACAACATATACTCATCGGAAATTCTATAGTGCTCCCACTCACTTCTTTGGAAATACAAGTTTCTCATAAACTTTGTATAAACCCAAAAACTTTGATCATCTCATCAAAGCATACCTTCCAACTCCGAGATGCTTACTCCAGTCCTTAGAAGGATTGCTGGAGCTTTGCATACTTATTAGCATCTTTCAGGATTGACAAAACCTTCTGGTTGTATCACATACAACCTTTCCTCAAGAAAATGTCGAGGAAACAATGCTTTGACATCCTATCTGCAAGGTTTCATAAATAATGCAGTAGTTGCTAATATAATTCCAACAGACTCTTAGCATCGCTACGAGTGAGAAAGTCTCACCGTAGTCAACTCCTTGAACTTGTCGAGAAACTTCTTAACGACAAGTCGAGCTTTCTTAATGGTGACACTTACCATCATTTTCTGTCTTCCTTTTAAAATCCATATGTACCCAACAGTATTACGACCATCAAGTAGTTCTTCCAAAGTCTACACTTTGTTTTCATACATGGATCCTCTCTCGGATTATATGGCCTCGAGCCATTTATCGGAATCCGGGCCCACCATCGCTTCTCCATAGCTCGTAGGTTCATTGTTGTCTAGCAACATGACTTCCAAGACAGGATTACATACCACTCTGAAGTAGTACGTATCCTTGTCATCCCACGAGGTTTGGTAGTGACTTGATCTGAAGTTTCATGATCACTATCATAAGCTTCCACTTCAATTGGTGTAGGTGCCACACGAACAACTCCTGTGCCCTGCCACACACTAGTTGAAGAGACGATTCAATAACCTCATCAAGTCTCCACCATCCTCCCACTCAATTCTTTTGAGAGAAACTTTTCCTCGAGAAAGGACCCGATTCTAGAAACAATCCCTTATTGCTTTCGGATCTGAGACAGGAGGTATACCCAACTGTTTTGGGTGTCCTATGAAGATGCATTTATCCGCTTTGGGTTCGAGCTTATCAGCCTGAAACTTTTCCACATAAGCGTCGCAGCCCCAAACTTTTAAGAAATGACTGCTTAGGTTTCCCTAAACCATAGTTCATACGGTGTCATCTCATCGGAATTACGTGGTGCCCCTTTTAAAGTGAATGTGGTTGTCTCTAATGCCTAACCCATAAGCTATCGTGGTAATTCAATAAGAGACATCATGGCATGCATCATATCCAATAGGGTGCAGTTATGATGTTCGGACACACCATCACACTATGGTGTTCCAGGCTGTATTAGTTGTGGAACAATTTCCACAATGTCTCAATTCTGTGCCAAACTCGTAATTCAGATATTCATCTCTATGATCATATCATAGATATTTTATCCTCTTGTCACGACGATCTTTCAACTTCACCCTGAAATTACTTGAACCTTTCAATAATTCAGACTTGTGATTCATCAAGTAAATATACTCAACATCTACACAAATCATCTGTGAAGTAAGAACATAACGATATCCACTACACGCCTCAGCACTCATTGGACTGCACACATCAAAATGTATTACTTCCAACAAGTTGCTTTCTAGTTCCATTTTACTGAAAACGAGGCTTTCAGTCATCTTGCCCATGTGGTATGATTTGCATGTCTCAAGTGATTCAAAATCAAGTGAGTCCAAACGATCCATCTGTATAGAGTTTCTTCATGCATATATGCCAATAGACATGGTTCGCATGTCTCAATCTTTTTCAAAAACGAGTGAGTCCAAAGATCCATCAACATGGAGCTTCTTCATGCGTTTTATACCAATATGACTCAAGTGGCAATGCCACAAGTAGGTGGTACTGTCATTACTATCTTATATCTTTTGGCATGAACATGTGTATCACTATGATCGAGATTCAATGAACCATTCGTTTTAGGTGCAAGACCATTGAAGGTATTATTCAAATAAACAAAGTAACCGTTATTCTCCTTAAATGAATAACCGTATTGCGATAGACATAATCCAATCATGTCTATGCTCAACGCAAAAACCAATCTCGATGGTAGAGGGAGCGTGCGATGCTTGATCATATCAACATTGGAAACACTTCCAACACATATCGTCAGCTCACCTTTAGCTAGTCTCCGTTTATTCCGTAGCTTTTATTTCGAGTTACTAACACTTAGCAACCGAACCGGTATCTAATACCCTGGTGCTACTAGGAGTACTAGTAAAGTACACATCAACACAATGTATATCCAATATACTTCTATCGACCTTGCCAGCCTTCTCATCTACCAAGTATCTAGGGTAATTCTGCTCCAGTGGCTGTCCCTCTTATTATAGAAGCACTTAGTATCGGGTTTGGGTTCAACCTTGGGTTTCTTCACTAGAGCAGCAGCTGAACTGCCGTATGAAGTATCCCTTCTTTCCCTTGCCCTTCTTGAAACTAGTGGTTTCACCAACCATCAACAATTGATGCTCCTTCTTGATTTCTACTTTTGTGGTGTCAAACATTGCGAATATCTCAAGGATCATCATATATGTCCCTGATATATTATAGTTCATCACGAAGCTCAAGCATCTTGGTGGTAATGACTTCGGAGAACCATCACTATTTCATCTGGAAGATCAACTCCCACTTGATTCAAGCGATTGTTGTACTCAGACAATCTGAGCACAAGTTCAACAATTGAGCTTTTCTCCCTTAGTTTGCAGGCTAAGAAAATCGTCGGAGGTCTTGTACCTCTTGACGTGGGCACGAGCCTGAAATCCAATTTCAGCCCTCGAAACATCTCATATGTTTCGTGACGTTCCAAAACATCTTCGATGCCTCAACTCTAAACCGTTTAACTGAACTATCACGTAGTTATCAAAATGTGTATGTCAGATGTTCGCAACATCTACAGACAACGTTCGAGGTTCAGCACACCGAGCGGTGCATTAAGGACATAAGCCTTCTATGAAGCAATGAGGACAATCCTCAGTTTACGGACCTAGTCCGCATAATTGCTACTATCAACTTTCAACTAAATGTTCTCTAGGAACATATCTAAACAGTAGAACTGAAGCGCGAGCTACGACATAATTTGCGAAGACCTTTTGACTATGTTCAGGATAATTAAGTTCATCTTATGAACTCCCACTCAGATAGACATCCCTCTAGTCATCTAAGTGATTACATGATCCGAGTTAACTAGGCCATGTCCGATCATCACGTGAGACGGACTAGTCATCATCGGTGAACATCTTCATGTTGATCGTATCTACCATACGACTCATGCTCGACCTTTCGGTCTCTTGTGTTCCGAGGCCATGTCTGTACACATGCTAGGCTCGTCAAGTCAACCTAAGTGTTTCGCGTGTGTAAATCTGTCTTACACCCGTTGTATGTGAACGTAAGAATCTATCACACCCGATCATCACGTGGTGCTTCGAAACGACGAACTTTCGCAACGGTGCACAGTTAGGGGGAACACCTTCTTGAAATTATTATGAGGGATCATCTTATTTACTACCGTCGTTCTAAGTAAACAAGATGCATAAACATGATAAACATCACATGCAATCAAATAGTGACATGATATGGCCAATATCATATTGCTCCTTTTGATCTCCATCTTCGGGGCTCCATGATCATCATCGTCACCGGCATGACACCATGATCTCCATCATCATGATCTCCATCATCGTGTCTTCATGAAGTTGTCTCGCCAACTATTACTTCTACTACTACAGCTAACGGTTAGCAATAAAGTAAAGTAATTACATGACGTTTATGTTGACATGCAGGTCATAAATAAATTAAGACAACTCCTATGGCTCCTGCCGGTTGTCATACTCATCGACATGCAAGTCGTGATTCCTATTACAAGAACATGATCATCTCATACATCACATATATCATTCATCACATCCTTTGGCCATATCACATCACATAGCATGCCCTGCAAAAACAAGTTAGACGTCCTCTAATTGTTGTTTGCATGTTTTACGTGGCTGCTATGGGTTTTTAGCAAGAACGTTTCTTACCTACGCAAAGACCACAACGTGATATGCCAATTGCTATTTACCCTTCATAAGGACCCTTTTCATCAAATCCGATCCGACTAAAGTGGGAGAGACAGACACCCGCCAGCCACCTTATGCAACTAGTGCATGTCAGTCGGTGGAACCGGTCTCACGTAAGCGTACGTGTAAGGTTGGTCCGGGCCGCTTCATCCCACAATGCCGCCGAATCAAGATTGGACTAGTAATGGTAAGCATATTGAACAATATCAACGCCCACAACTAATTTGTGTTCTACTCGTGCATAGAATCTACGCAATAGACCTAGCTCATGATGCCACTGTTGGGGAATGTAGCAGAAATTCAAAATTTTCCTACGTGTCACCAAGATCTATCTATGGAGAAACCAGCAACGAGGGGAGGGAGAGTGCATCTACATACCCTTGTAGATCGCTAAGCGGAAGCGTTCAAGAGAACGGGGTTGATGGAGTCGTACTCGTCGTGATCCAAATCACCAATGATCCTAGTGCCGAACGGACGGCACCTCCGCGTTCAACACACGTACAGCCCGACGATGTCTCCCACGCCTTGATCCAGCAAGGAGAGAGGGAGAGGTTGAGGAAGACTCCATCCAGCAGTAGCACAACGGCGTGGTGGTGGTGGAGGAGTGTGGCAATCCTGCAGGGCTTCGCCAAGCACCACGGGACATGAGGAGAAAGAGAGGGAGGGCTGCACCAACGAGAGAGATCAAATCGCGTGTATTGGGCAGCCCCTAGGCCTCATATATATAGGGGAAGGGGAGGAGGGTGCGCCCCCTCTAGGGTTCCCACCCCTAGAGGGGCGGCAGCCCTAGATGGGTCTTGGGGTGGCGGCCAAGAGGGGGAGAGGGGGGGCGCCCCCTAGGGTGGGCCTTAGGGCCCATCTAAGCCTAGGGTTTCCCCTTCTCCTCCTTTGCTGTGCCTTGGGCCTTGTGGGAGGTGCACCAGCCCACTTAGGGGCTGGTCCCTCACCACTCTTGGCCCACGCAAGCCTCCGGGACTGGTGGCCCCACTTGGTGGACCCCCGGGACCCTCCCGGTGGTCCCGGTACGTTACCGATAAACCCCAAAACTTTTCCGGTGACCAAAATAGGACTTCCCATATATAAATCTTTACTTCCGGACCATTCCGGAACTCCTCGTGACGTCCGGGATCTCATCCGGGACTTCGAACAACATTCGGTAACCACATACAAACTTCCTTTATAACCCTAGCGTCATCGAACCTTAAGTGTGTAGACCCTACGGGTTCGGGAGACATGCACACATGACCGAGACGTTCTCCGGTCAATAACCAACAACGGGATCTGGATACCCATGTTGGCTCCCACATGTTCCACGATGATCTCATCGGATGAACCACGATGTCAAGGACTTAATTAATCCTGTATACAATTCCCTTTGTCTATCGGTATGATACTTGCCCGAGATTCGATCGTCGGTATCCCGATACCTTGTTCAATCTCGTTACCGGCAAGTCTCTTTACTCGTTCCGTAACACATCATCCTGTGATCAACTCCTTGATCACATTGTGCACATTATGATGATGTCCTACCGAGTGGGCCCAGAGATACCTCTCTGTCACACGGAGTGACAAATCCCAGTCTCGATTCGTGCCAACCCAACAGACACTTTCGGAGATACCTATAGTGTACCTTTATAGCCACCCAGTTATGTTGTGACGTTTGGCACACCCGAAGCACTCCTACGGTATCCGGGAGTTGCACAATCTCATGGTCTAAGGAAATGATACTTGACATTAGAAAAGCTTTAGCATACGAACTACACGATCTAGTGCTATGCTTAGGATTGGGTCCTGTCCATCACATCATTCTCCTAATGATGTGATCCCGTTATCAACGACATCCAATGTCCATGGTCAGGAAACCGTAACCATCTATTGATCAGCGAGCTAGTCAACTAGAGGCTTACTAGGGACATGGTGTTGTCTATGTATCCACACATGTATCTGAGTTTCCTATCAATACAATTCTAGCATGGATAATAAACGATTATCATGAACAAGGAAATATAATAATAACTAATTTATTATTGCCTCTAGGGCATATTTCCAACAGCAAGAACTTGAGAAATTGAGAGCGGTTCATGAAGATCTTCAAAAGGAAAATGAGTCACTTCGCGCTGAATAGATCAGTCCCGCTCAGGAAGGATTTGAACCACCATGTCTTAAATGCCTTGAGCGTGATACCGCTACTTCTGTTGCTGAATGTTCTACTGCTGCTACTGTTGCAATATCTTCAACTATTGATGTGGTAACTAACCCCTCTGCTGAGGATGCCACTACTATTGCTGATGAAAATGCTAGGTTGAAGACATTGCTTGAAACAGGGATGTACAAAAGTCTCAAAGGGCATCAGACACTATGTGATGTCCTCAAAAGGTAGATTCTGAACCTAAACCCTAGGAAAGAGGGTGTTGGGTTCGAAAGGAAAATGAATGCTGATGGCTCTTACTGGAAGCCTGAGCAGTACCCCAAAACCACATGGGTTGCTGCAAAGGAACCTTCAGTGGATCCATCCACCCTATCTGGCTTCACTTGTGCTAATCCTATTGTCATTGATGAGTCCTTTGATGCAAACTATAAACTATTTAAGAATCAGAATGGTGAAGTGTTTGCCAGGTATATTGGTACTAACTGCATGAATGGGCCACCTATGAAGAAAGTCTGGGTGCCCAAAAGGTGTCTGGAGAATCTTCCTGTGAATGTCGTCATGACATCACAAGGGAAGAAGACAAACTCCAGACCACAGGCTTCATATGGTCCAAAGGCTTCATATAGACAGAGGACTCACCCGAGTCGCACTAACACAAATGTTTTGCAGGGAAATCATACACATGCCTATGAATATGAGCGTGTTTCATCGATCCGCCATGTTCATAAGACCAAGAACTACTCTGCTTATTCCTATGAGTATTATTCACCTCCTGCAAAACTATTTGCCAGGGCTTCAAAGCCAAAGTTCTCAGATGCTGGACTTAGACTCATTGCTTTGAAGCCACCCTTGAAGATGTGTGTGGCTAAGAAAGCTTAACTCTCTTTTGCAGGGAAAGGTCTCCAGCCGAAAATCAAATGCGTCTGAAGCTATTGCTGGGGACCTAAAACATCTTGTAGGGCGCAAGATCAAATGCCCAAATGGTCTTATTATGTATTTTGTTCCCGAGTCGCTTGCTATTTGTCCTATCAGTCCTAACCTCGATCTAAGCTTTCATAATCCTCTTGCTCGTCAAATGTTTATGCTTCATAATGCTCTTCGTGAAGCCTATCCCCCTAACTACACTGTAGGGTATGACACAAGCTGCTTCAGAATGGATTATTGATAGTGGATGTACTAATCACATGACTGGTGAACGAAGTCTTCTCATGGACTCAACCTTACGTCCATCTGACAAAAGTCACATCACATTTGCTGATACTGGTAAAAGCAAGGTACTGGGTCTAGGTAGAGTTGCAATCTCAAAGGATCAGCACATGGATAAAGTGATGCTTGTTGAATCCCTTGGTTTCAACTTAATGTCTGTCTCAATGCTTTGCGATTTGAACATGATTGTGATATTTGGAAAATATCGTTGCCTTGTTCTAATGGAATCTGACAAGTCTCTAGTCTTTGAAGGGTATCGGAAAGATGACTTGTACATGGTAGATTTTTCAGCAGGACCATAGCTTGCCGTATGTCTTCTAGAAAAAGCTTCAGAGTGCTGGCTCTGGCATCGGAGGCTAGGGCATGCTGGCATGAGGAACTTGCATACTCTTGCATAGAAGAAGCACGTCATATGCATCGAGGGTGTCAAGTTCAAGAAGGATCACTTATGCGGTGCCTGCGAAGCTGGAAAGATGACGAGGGCCAAGCATCCCTCGAAGACAATCATGACAACGACTCAACCCTTCGAACTGCTACACATGGACCTCTTCGGTCCTACTCACTACTCTACCCTTACTACTACTGCTTGTCTCTATGGCTTCGTCATTGTTGATGATTATTCAAGATATACATGGGTACATATAATCCTCTACAAGACTGAAGTGCATGATGTCTTCAGACGCTTCGCCAATCGAGCCATGAACAACTATGGCATCAAGATCAAGCACATCAGAAGTGACAATGGCACTGAATTCAAGAACACCAGCCTCGACACTTATCTTGATACATTGGGCATCACTCATGAGTTCTCAGCTCCGTACACGCTGCAGCAGAATGGCATCATGAAACGCAAGAACAGAACACTCATTGAGATGGCTCAGACGATGCTCGATGAATACAAGACACCAAGAAAGTTCTGGCCCAAAGCTATTGATACTGCATGCCATGTCATCAACCGTTTTTATCTTCACAAGCTTCTGAAGAAAACATCCTATGAACTCCTCACTGGTAAGAAGCCAAATGTCAGTTACTTCAGAGTATTTGGTGCTAGGTGCTGGATCAAGGATCCACATCACACTTCAAAATTTGCACCAAAAGCACATGAAGGTTTTATGCTTGGTTATGGAAAGGATTCGCACTCCTACAGAGTGTTCAACCTCTTTCACTATAAAGTGATTGAAACTGTGGATGTGCGGTTCGATGAGACTAACGGCTCGCAAAGAGAGCAGCTGCCAAATGTGCTAGATGAAATTTCACCCAGTGAATCCATCAAGCTTATGGGAACTGGAGAAATCATACCGTCTGAAGTACAACCTGAAGAGGAACTTATCATTTCTGCACCTAATCAACCTGAAGACAATGCTCAGCCTGAAGACAATCCTTTAAACAATGACAATGATCAGCAAGAGCAAAATCTGCGTCCAGTTCATCCTCGTGTTGCAAATGAAGTACAGATTGAGAAGATAATTGATAGCATCAATGCACCTGGTCCACTCACTCGTTCAAGGGCAACACAACTAGCAAATTTCTGTGGGCACTTTGCATTCGTCTCAATATCTGAACCCAAGAGAGTTGATGAAGCCTTCATGGAACCTGAATGGATTCAAGCTATGCAAGAAGAGCTTCAACAGTTCGAGCTGAATAATGTATGGGAACTGGTCAAGCGTCTTGATCCTCGTAAACACAATATCATAGGCACTAAATGGATATATTGCAACAAGCAAGATGGGCATGGTCAAGTTGTCAGAAACAAGGCTCGTCTCATTGCTCAAGGATACACTCAAGTTGAAGGAATTGACTTTGATGAAACATTTGCTCCTGTGGCTAGGCTTGAAGCTATTCACATACTGCTAGCCTATGCAAATCATCATAACATCCTTCTGTATCAAATAGATGTGAAGAGTGCCTTTCTCAATGTCAAGTTTGAAGAAGAAGTGTATGTTGCACAACCGCCTGATTTTGAAGATCCAAAACATCCTGGCATGGTTTACAAGCTCAACAAGGCACTGTATGGCCTCAAACAAGCCCCTCATGCTTGGTATGACACACTCAAAGACCTCCTGAAGAGCAAAGGCTTCAAACCTGGTTCCCTGGATCCCACACTCTTCACGAAGACATATGATGGTGAACTGTTTGTGTGCCAAATATATGTGGATGACATTATCTTCGGCTGCACTAATCAGAAATATAGTGATGAGTTTGGACACATGATGCAAGAGCAATATCAGATGTCCATGATGGGTGAGCTGAAGTTCTTCCTTGGTCTTCAAATACGGCAGCAACACAATGTCATCTTCATATCTTAAGAGAAATACCTCAAAGATTGCCTGAAGAAGTTTGGAATGCAAGACTGCAAAGGTTATACGACGCCAATGCCAACCAAAAGTCATCTGGGTCCTGACGCCAATGGTAAAGAGTTTGATCAAAAGGTATACTGCTCCATGATTGATTCTTTGCTTTATTTATGTGCATCTAGGCCAGATATCATGCTTAGTGTTTGCATGTGTGCCCGATTCCAAGCGGCACTGCTACCTCTTGAGCACTGCGTTAGTTTTCCCTGAAGAGGAAGGGATGATGCAGCAAAGTAGCGTAAGTATTTCGCTCAGTTTTTGAGAACCAAGGTATCAATCCAGTAGGAGGCTACGCGCCAGTCCCGCGCACCTGCACAAAACAAATAAATCCTCACAACCAACGCGATAAGGGGTTGTCAATCCCTACACGTCCACTTACGAGAGTGAGATCTGATAGATATGATAAGATAATATTTTTGGTATTTTTATGATAAAGATGCAAAGTAAAATAAAAGCAAAGTAAAAAAGCAAAGGAAATAACTAAGTAGTAGGAGATTAATATGATGAAGATAGACCCGGGGGCCATAGGTTTCACTAGTGGCTTCTCTCGAGAGCATAAGTATTCTACGGTGGGTGAACAAATTACTGTTGAGCAATTGACAGAATTGAGCATAGTTATGAGAATATCTAGGCATGATCATGTATATAGGCATCACGTCCGAGACAAGTAGACCGACTCCTGCCTGCATCTACTACTATTACTCCACTCATCGACCGCTATCCAGCATGCATCTAGAGTATTAAGTTAAAAACAGAGTAACGCCTTAAGCAAGATGACATGATGTAGAGGGATAAACTCATGCAATATGATGAAAACCCCATCTTGTTATCCTCGATGGCAACAATACAATACGTGCCTTGCTACCCCTACTGTCACTGGGAAAGGACACCGCAAGATTGAACCCAAAGCTAAGCACTTCTCCCATTGCAAGAAAGATCAATCTAGTAGGCCAAACCAAACTGATAATTCGAAGAGACTTGCAAAGATAACCAATCATACATAAAAGAATTCAGAGAAGATTCAAATATTGTTCATAGATAGACTTGATCATAAACCCACAATTCATCAATCTCAACAAACACACCGCAAAAATGAGATTACATCGAATAGTTCTCCACAAGAGAGGGGGAGAACATTGTATTGAGATCCAAAAAGAGAGAAGAAGCCATCTAGCTAATAACTATGGACCCGTAGGTCTGAGGTGAACTACTCACACTTCATCGGAGGGGCTATGGTGTTGATGTAGAAGCCCTCCGTGATCAATGCCCCCTCCGGCGGAGCTCCGGAACAGGCCGCAAGATGGGATCTCGTGGATACAGAAAGTTGTGGTGGTGGAATTAGGGTTTTGGCTCCGTATCTGATCGTTTGGGGGTACTTAGGTATATATAGGAGGAAGGAGTACGTCGGTGGAGCAACAGGGGGCCCACAAGGGTGGAGGGCGCGCCTGGGGGGGGGGGGGTAGGCGCGCCCCCTACCTCGTGGCCTCCTCTTTTGTGTCTTGATGTAGGGTCCAAGTCTCCTGGGTCTTGTTCGTTGAGAAAATCACGTCCCCGAAGGTTTCATTCCGTTTGGACTCCGTTTGATATTCCTTTTCTTTGAAACCCTAAAACAGGCAAAAACAACAATTCTGGGCTGCGCCTCCGGTTAATAGGTTAGTCCCAAAAATAATATAAGTGGATAATAAAGCCCAATAATGTCCAAAACAGTAGATAATATAGCATGGAGCAATCAAAAATTATAGATATGTTGGAGACGTATCAAGCATCGCCAAGCTTAATTCCCGCTCGTCCTCGAGTAGGTAAATGATAAAAACAGAATTTTTGATGCGGAGTGCTACTTGGCATAATTTTAATGTAATTCTTCTTAATTGTGGTATGAATATTCAGATCCGAAAGATTCAAGACAAAAGTTCATATTGACATAAAAATAATAATACTTCAAGCATACTAACTAAGCAATTATGTCTTCTCAAAATAACATGGCCAAAGAAAGTTCATCCCTACAAAATCATATAGTTTAGTCATGCTCCATTTTCGTCACACAAGAATGCTCTCATCATGCACAACCCCGATGACAAGCCAAGCAATTGTTTCATACTTTAGTAATCTCAAACCTATAAACTTTCATGCAATATACGAGCGCAAGCCATGGACATAGCACTTGTTGGAAATATGCCCTAGAGGCAATAATAAATTAGTTATTATTATATTTCCTTGTTCATGATAATCGTTTATTATCCATGCTATAATTGTATTGATAGGAAACTCAGATACATGTGTGGGTACATAGACAACACCATGTCCCTAGTAAGCCTCTAGTTGACTAGCTCGTTGATCAATAGATGGTTACGGTTTCCTGACCATGGACATTGGATGTCATTGATAACAGGATCACATCATTAGGAGAATGATGTGATGGACAAGACCCAATCCTAAGCATAGCACAAGATCGTGTAGTTCGCATGCTAAAGCTTTTCTAATGTCAAGTATCATTTCCTTAGACCATGAGATTGTGCAACTCCCGGATACCGTAGGAGTGCTTTGGGTGTACCAAACGTCACAACGTAACTGGGTGACTATAAAGGTGCACTACGGGTATCTCCGAAAGTGTCTGTTGGGTTGGCACGAATCGAGACTGGGATTTGTCACTCCGTGTGACGGAGAGGTATCTCTGGGCCCACTCGATAGGACATCATCATAATGTGCACAATGTGATCAAGGAGTTGATCACGGGATGATGTGTTACGGAACGAGTAAAAGAGACTTGCCAGTAGCGAGATTGAACAAGGTATCGGGATACCGACGATCGAATCTTGGGCAAGTATCGTACCGCTAGACAAAGGGAATTGTATACGGGATTGATTAAGTCCTTGACATCATGGTTCATCCGATGAGATCATCGTGGAACATGTGGCCAACATGGGTATCCAGATCCCGCTGTTGGTTATTGACCGGAGAGTCATCTCGGTCATGTCTGCATGTCTCCCGAACCCGTAGGGTCTACAGACTTAAGGTTCGGTGACGCTAGGGTTATAGAGATATTAGTATGCGGTAACCCGAAAGTTGTTCAGGGTCCCAGATGAGATCCCGGACTTCACGAGGAGTTCTGGAATGGTCCGGAGGTAAAGAATTATATATAGGAAGTGCTATTTCGGCCATCGGGACAAGTTTCGGGGTCACCGGTATTGTACTGGGACCACCGGAAGGGTCCCGGGGGTCCATCGGGTGGGGCCACCTGCCCCCGGGGGCCACATGGGCTGTAGGGGGTGCGCCTTGGCCTATATGGGCCAAGGGCACCAGCCCCAAGAGGCCCATGCGCCAAGAGAAGAGGAAAAGGAAGAGTCCTAAAGGGGGAAGGCACCTCCGAGGTGCCTTGGGGAGGAGGGACTCCTCCCTTGGCCGCACCCTTCCTTGGAGGAAGGGCCAAAGGCTGCGCCCCCCCTCTCTCTTGGCCCTATATATAGTGGGGGAAAGGGAGGGCAGCAATACCCAAGCCCTGGCGCCTCCCTCTCCCTCCCATGAACACATCTCCCTCCTCCCGCAGCGCTTGGCGAAGCCCTGTTGGAATCCCGCTACTTCCACCACCACGCCGTCGTGCTGCTGGATCTCCATCAACCTCTCCTCCCCCTTGCTGGATCAAGAAGGAGGAGACGTCGCTGCTCCGTACGTGTGTTGAACGCGGAGGTGCCGTCCGTTCGGCGCTAGGATCATCGGTGATTTGGATCACGACGAGTACGATCACATCAAGTAGTCTCTGTGGCGTTGATTTTGTTCAATATGCTTACCGTTACTAGTCCAATCTTGATTCGGTGGCATTGTGGGATGAAGCGGCCCGGACCGACCTTACACGTACTCTTTCGTGAGACTGGTTCCACCGACTGACATGCACTAGTTGCATAAGGTGGCTAGCGGGTGTCTGTCTCTCCCACTTTAGTCGGATCGGATTCGATGAAAAGGGTCCTTATGAAGGGTAAATAGCAATTGGCATATCACGTTGTGGTTTTTGCGTAGGTAAGAAACGTTCTTGCTAGAAACCCATAGCATCCACGTAAAACATGCAAACAACAATTAGAGGACGTCTAACTTGTTTTTGCAGGGTATGCTATGTGATGTGATATGGCCAAAGGATGTGATGGATGATATATGTGATGTATGAGATTGATCATGTTCTTGTAATAGGAATCACGACTTGCATGTCGATGAGTATGACAACCGGCAGGAGCCATAGGAGTTGTCTTAATTTATTTATGACCCGCGTGTCAACATAAACGTCATGTAATTACTTTACTTTATTGCTAACCGTTAGCTGTAGTAGTAGAAGTAATAGATGACGAGACAACTTCAAGAAGACACGATGATGGAGATCATGATGATGGAGATCATGGTGTCATGCCGGTGACGTTGATGATCATGGAGCCCCGAAGATGGAGATCAAAAGGAGCAATATGATATTGGCCATATCATGTCACTATTTGATTGCATGTGATGTTTATCATGTTTTTGCATCTTGTTTACTTAGAACGACGGTAGTAAATAAGATGATCCCTCATAATAATTTCAAGAAAGTGTTCCCCCTAACTGTGCACCGTTGCAACAGTTCGTTGTTTCGAAGCACCACATGATGATCGGGTGTGATAGATTCTAACGTTCACATACAACGGGTGTAAGACAGATTTACACACGCGAAACACTTAGGTTGACTTGACAATCCTAGCATGTGTACAGACATGGCCTCGGAACACAAGAGACCGAAAGGTCGAGCATGAGTCGTATAGAAGATACGATCAACATGAAGATGTTCACCGATGTTGACTAGTCCGTGTCACGTGATGATCGGACACGGCCTAGTTGACTCGGATCATGTAATCACTTAGATGACTAGAGGGATGTCTATCTGAGTGGGAGTTCATAAGATGAACTTAATTATCCTGAACATAGTCAAAAGGTCTTCGCAAATTATGTCGAAGCTCGCGCTTTAGTTCTACTGTTTAGATATGTTCCTAGAGAAAATTTAGTTGAAAGTTGATAGTAGCAATTATGCGGACTAGGTCCGTAAACTGAGGATTGTCCTCATTGCTTCATAGAAGGCTTATGTCCTTAATGCACCGCTCAGTGTGCTGAACCTCGAACGTTGTCTGTGGATGTTGCGAACATCTGACATACACATTTTGATAACTACGTGATAGTTCAGTTAAACGGTTTAGAGTTGAGGCACCGAAGACGTTTTGAAACGTCGCGAAACATATGAGATGTTTCGAGGGCTGAAATTGGGATTTCAGGCTCGTGCCCACGTCAAGAGGTATAAGACCTCCGATGATTTTCTTAGCCTACAAACTAAGGAGAAAAGCTCAATTGTTGTGCTTGTGCTCAGATTGTCTGAGTACAACAATCATTTGAATCGAGTAGGAGTTGATCTTCCAGATGAGATAGTGATGTTTCTCTGAAGTCATTACCACCAAGCTTCTAGAGCTTCGTGATGAACTATAATATATCGGGGACATATATGATGATCCTTGAGATATTCGCAATGTTTGACACCACAAAAGTAGAAATCAAGAAGGAGCATCAATTGTTGATGGTTGGTGAAACCACTAGTTTCAAGAAGGGCAAGGGCAAGAAGGGATACTTCATGAAATGGCAATTCAGCTGCTGCTCTAGTGAAGAAACCCAAGGTTGAACCCAAACCCGAGACTAAGTGCTTCTGTAATAAGGGGAACAGCCACTGGAGCAGAATTACCCTAGATACTTGGTAGATAAGAAGGCTGGCAAGGTCGATAGAAGTATATTGGATGTATTATGTTAATGTGTACTTTACTAGTACTCCTAGTAGCACCAGGGTATTAGATACCGGTTTGCTAAGTGTTAGTAACTCGAAATAAAAGCTACAGAATAAACGGAGACTAGCTAAAGGTGAGCTGAAGATATGTGTTGGAAGTGTTTCCAATGTTGATATGATCAAGCATCGCACGCTCCCTCTACCATCGAGATTGGTGTTTGCGTTGAGCATAGACATGATTGGATTATGTCTATCGCAATACGGTTATTCATTTAAGGAGAATAACGGTTACTCTCTTTATTTGAATAATACCTTCAATGGTCTTGCACCTAAAATGAATGGTTCATTGAATCTCGATCATAGTGATACACATGTTCATGCCAAAAGATATAAGATAGTAATGATAGTACCACCTACTTGTGGCACTGCCACTTAAGTCATATCGGTATAAAACGCATGAAGAAGCTCCATGTTGATGGATCTTTGGACTCACTCATTTTTGAAAGGTTTGAGACATGCGAACCATGTCTATTGGTGTATATGCATGAAGAAACTCCATGCAAATGGACCGTTTGGACTCACTTGATTTTGAATCACTTGAGACATGCAAATCATACCACATGGGCAAGATGACTGAAAGCCTCGTTTTCAGTAAAATGGAACTAGAAAGCAACTTGTTGGAAGTAATACATTTTGATGTGTGCAATCCAATGAGTGCTGAGGCATGTAGTGGATATCGTTATGTTCTTACTTCATAGATGATTTGAGTAGATGTTGAGTATATTTACTTGATGAATCACGAGTCTGAATTATTGAAAGGTTCATGTAATTTCAGGGTGAAGTTGAAAGATCGTCGTGACAAGAGGATAAAAGATCTATGATATGATCGTCGTGACAAGTTCAAGGAGTTGACTACGATGAGACTTTCTCACTCGTAGCGATGCTAAGTGTCTGTTGGAATTATATTAGCGATTGCTGCATTATTTATGAAATCTTGCAGATAGGATGTCAAAACATTGTTTCCTCGACGATTTTTTTGAGGAAAGGTTGTATGTGATACAACCGGAAGGTTTTGTCAATCCTGAAAGATGCTAATAAGTATGCAAAGCTCTAGCAATCCTTCTAAGGACTGGAGTAAGCATCTCGGAGTTGGAATGTATGCTTTGATGAGATGATCAAAGATTTTGGGTGTATACAAAGTTTATGAGAAACTTGTATTTCCAAAGAAGTGAGTGGGAGCACTATAGAATTTCTGATGAGTATATGTTGTTGACATATTGTGGATCAGAAATGATGTAGAATTTCTGGAAAGCATATAGGGTTATTTGGAAAGTGTTTTTCAATGGAAAGCCTGGATCAAGCTACTTGAACATTGAGCATTAAGATCTATAAGGATAGATCAAAACGCTTAATGGTACTTTCAAATGAGCACATACCTTGACATGATCTTGAAGGTGTTCAAGATGGACCAGTCAAAGAAGGAGTTCTTGCCTGAGTTGTAAGGTATGAAGTTAAGACTTAAAGCTCGACCACGGCAGAATAGAGAGAAAGGACGAAGGTCGTCCCCTATGCTTAAGATATAGGCTCTACAGTATGCTATGCTGTGTACCGCACCTGAAATGTGCCTTACCATGAGTCAGTCAAGGGGTACAAGAGTGATCTAAGAATGGATCACAGGACAGCGGTCAAAGTTATCCTTAGTAACTAGTGGACTAAGGAATTTTCTCGATTATGGAGGTGGTAAAAGAGTTCGTCGTAAAGGGTTACGCCGATGCAAACTTTGACACTAATCCAGATTATTCTGAGTAGTAAACTGGATTCGTATAGTAGAACAGTTATTTGGAATAGCTCCAAATGTAGCGTAGTAGTCGCATCTACAAGATGACATAGAAATTTGCGAAGTACATACGGATCTGAAAGATTCAGACCCGTTGACTATAACATCTCTCACAAGCATAACATGATCAAACCCAGAACTCATCGAGTGTTAATCACATGGTAATGTGAACTAGATTATTGACTCTAGTAAACTCTTTGGGTGTTAGTCACATGGGGATGTGACCTTGAGTGTTAGTCACATAGCGATGTGAACTGGATTATTGACTCTAGTGCAAGTGGGAGACTGTTGGAAATATGCCCTAGAGGCAATAATAAATTAGTTATTATTATATTTCCTTGTTCATGATAATCGTTTATTATCCATGCTATAATTGTATTGATAGGAAACTCAGATACATGTGTGGATACATAGACAACACCATGTCCCTAGTAAGCCTCTAGTTGACTAGCTCGTTGATCAATAGATGGTTACGGTTTCCTGACCATGGACATTGGATGTCATTGATAACGGGATCACATCATTAGGAGAATGATGTGATGGACAAGACCCAATCCTAAGCATAGCACAAGATCGTGTAGTTCGCATGCTAAAGCTTTTCTAGTGTCAAGTATCATTTCCTTAGACCATGAGATTGTGCAACTCCCGGATACCGTAGGAGTGCTTTGGGTGTACCAAACGTCACAATGTAACTGGGTGACTATAAAGGTGCACTACGGGTATCTCCGAAAGTGTCTGTTGGGTTGGCACGAATCGAGACTGGGATTTGTCACTCCGTGTGACGGAGAGGTATCTCTGGGCCCACTCGGTAGGACATCATCATAATGTGCACAATGTGATCAAGGAGTTGATCACGGGATGATGTGTTAAGGAATGAGTAAAAGAGACTTGCCGGTAACGAGATTGAACAAGGTATCGGGATACCGACGATCGAATCTCGGGCAAGTATCGTACCGCTAGACAAAGGGAATTGTATACGGGATTGATTAAGTCCTTGACATCGTGGTTCATCCGATGAGATCATCGTGGAACATGTGGGAGCCAACATGGGTATCCAGATCCCGCTGTTGGTTATTGACCGGAGAGTCATCTCGGTCATGTCTGCATGTCTCCCGAACCCGTAGGGTCTACACACTTAAGGTTCGGTGACGCTAGGGTTATAGAGATATTAGTATGTGGTAACCCGAAAGTTGTTCGGAGTCCTGGATGAGATCCCGAACGTCACGAGGAGTTCCGGAATGGTCCGGAGGTAAAGAATTATATATAGGAAGTGTTATTTCGGCCATCGGGACAAGTTTCGGGGTCACCGGTATTGTACCGGGACCACCGGAAGGGTCCCGGGGGTCCACCGGGTGGGGCCACCTGCCCCCGGGGGCCACATGGGCTGTAGGGGGTGCGCCTTGGCCTATATGGGCCAAGGGCACCAGCCCCAAGAGGCCCATGCGCCAAGAGAAGAGGAAAAGGAAGAGTCCTAAAGGGGGAAGGCACCTCCGAGGTGCCTTGGGGAGGAGGGACTCCTCCCTTGGCCGCACCCTTCCTTGGAGGAAGGGCCAAAGGCTGCGCCCCCCTCTCTCTTGGCCCTATATATAGTGGGGGAAAGGGAGGGCAGCAATACCCAAGCCCTGGCGCCTCCCTCTCCCTCCCATGACACATCTCCCTCCTCCCGCAGCGCTTGGCGAAGCCCTACTGGAATCCCGCTACTTCCACCACCACGCCGTCGTGCTGCTGGATCTCCATCAACCTCTCCTTCCCCCTTGCTGGATCAAGAAGGAGGAGACGTCGCAGCTCCGTACGTGTGTTGAACGCGGAGGTGCCGTCCGTTCGGCGCTAGGATCATCGGTGATTTGGATCACGACGAGTACGACTCCATCAACCCCGTTCTCTTGAACGCTTCCGCGCGTGATCTACAAGGGTATGTAGGTCCACTCCTCCCTCGTTGCTAGATGACTCCATAGATTGATCTTGGTGACACGTAGGAAAATTTTGAATTATTGCTACGTTCCCCAACAACACTATGGGTGGAATAGAATATAATGAGGGGGGTTATGTGGAGAAGACAAAAAGGAGGAAGTCTCACATCAACGAGGCTAATCAATGGGCTATGGAGATGCCCACCGATTTATGTTAATGCAAGGAGTAGGGATTGCCATGCAACAGATGCACTAGAGCTATAAATGTATGAAATCTCAACAAAAGAAACTAAGTGGGTGTGCATCCAACTTGCTTGCTCACGAAGACCTAGGGCACTTGAGGAGGCCCATTGTTGGAATATACAATCCAAGTTCTATAATGAAAAATTCCCACTAGTATATGAAAGTGACAAAACAAGAGACTCTCTATCATGAAGATTACGGTGCTACTTTGAAGCACAAGTGTGGCAAAGGATAGTAACATTGTCCCTTCTCTGTTTTTCTCTCATTTTTTTATTTGGACTTTCTCTTTTTTTATAATTCCTCACTTGGGACAATGCTCTAGAAAATGATGATCATCACACTTCTATTTATTTACAACTCAATGATTACAACTCGATACTAGAACAAAGTATGACTCTATATGAATGCCTCCGGCGGTGTACCTGGATATGCAATGGACCCAGAGTGACATGTATGAAAGAATTATGAATGGTGGCTTTGCCACAAATACTATGTCAACTACATGATCATGCTAAGCAATATGACAATAATGAATGTGTCATGATAAACAGAATGGTGGAAAGTTACATGACAATATATCTCGGAATGGCTATGGAAATGCCATAATAGGTAGGTATGGTGGCTATTTTGAGGAAGATATAAGGAGGTTTATGTGTGAAAGAGCGTATCATATCACGGGGTTTGGATGCACCGGCGAAGTTTGCGCCAACTCTCAATGTGAAAAAGGGCAATGCACGGTACCGAAGAGGCTAGCAAGGATGGAAGGGTGAGAGTGCGTATAATCCATGGAATCAACATTAGTCATAAAGAACTCACATACTTATTGCAAAAATCTACAAGTCATCAAAAACCTCGGCACTACGCGCATGCTCCTAGGGGGATAGATTGGTAGGAAAAGACCATCGCTCGTCCCCGACCGCCACTCATAAGGAGGACAATCAAATAACACGTCATGTTTCAAATTTGTTACATAATGTTTACCATACGTGCATGCTACGGGACTTGCAAACTTCAACACAAGAATTTCTCAATTTCACAACTACTCAACTAGCACGACTTTGATATTATTACCTCCATATCTCAAAACAATCATCAAGCATCAAACTTCTCTTAGTATTCAAAACACTCATAAGAAAATTTTACTAATCTTGAATACCTAGCATATTAGGATTTTAAGCAAATTAACATGCTATTTAATACTCTCAAAATATCATGAGAGACCAATAGTTTCTATAAAACAAATCCACCACCGTGCTCTAAAGGATGTAAGTGAAGTACTAGAGCGAAACTATATAACTCAAAAGATATAAGTGAAGTACATAGAGTATTCTAACAAATTCCAAATCATGTATGGATCTCTCAAAAGGTGTGTACAACAAGGATGATTGTGGTAAACTAAAAAGTAAAGACTCAAATCATACAAGACGCTCCAAGCAAAACACATATCATGTGGCGAAGAAAATATAGCTCCAAGTAAAGTTAGCGGTAGAAGTAGACGAAAGAGGGGATGCCTTCCGGGGCATCCCCAAGCTTTGGCTTTTAGGTGTCCTTAGATTATCTTGGGGGTTCCATGGGCATCCCCAATCTTAGTCTCTTGCCACTCCTTGTTCCATAATCCATCAAATATTTACCCAAAACTTGAAAACTTCACAACACAAAACTCAAAGTAGAAAATCTCGTGAGCTCCGTTAGCGAAAGAAAACAAAAGACCACTTCAAGCTACTGTAATGAACCAATTATTTATTTATATTGGTGTTAAACCTAATGTATTCCAACTTCTCTATGGTTTATAAACTATTTTACTAGCCATAGATTCATCAAAATAAGCAAACAACACACGAAAAACAGAATCTGTCAAAAACAGAACAATCTGTAGTAATCTGTAGCTAGCGCAAGATATGGAACCCCAAAAATTCTAAAATAAATTTCTGGACGTGAGGAATTTATCTATTAATAATCTGCAAAAATAATTAACTAAATATCACTTTCCAAATAAACATGGCAGCAGTTCTCGTGAGTGCTAAAGTTTCTATTTTTTACAGCAAGTGTAACAAGACTTTCCCCAAGTCTTCCCAACGGTTCTACTTGGCACAAACACTAATTAAACACAAAAAACACAACCAAAACAGAGGCTAGATAATTTATTTATTACTAAATAGGAGCAAAAGGCAAGGAATAAAAATAAAATTGGGTTGCCTCCCGACAAGCGCTATCGTTTAACGCCCCTAGCTAGGCATAACAAGCAAGGATAGATCTAGGTATTGCCATCTTTGGTAGACAATCCATAAGTGTCTCTCATAATAGATTCATAAGGTAATTTAATTTTATTTCTAGGAAAGTGTTCCATGCCTTTCCTCAATGGAAATTGGAATCTAATATTTCCTTCCTTCATATCAATAATTGCACCAATCGTTCTAAGGAAAGGTCTACCAAGAATAATAGGACATGAAGGATTACAATCTATGTCAAGAACAATAAAATCTACGGGCACATAATTCCTATTTGCAACAATAAGAACATCATTAATTCTTCCCATAGGTTTCTTAATAGTGGAATCCAAAAGGTGCAAGTTGAGAGAGCAATCATCAAAATCACGGAAACCTAACAAATCACATAAAGTCTTTGGAATCGTGGAAACACTAGCACCCAAATCACATAAAGCATAGCATTCATGTTCTTTAATTTTAATTTCAATAGTTGGTTCCCACTCATCATAAAGTTTTCTAGCGATAGAAACTTCCAATTCAAGTTTTTCTTCATAAGATTGCATCAAGGCATCAACGATATGTTTAGTAAACGCTTTATTTTGACTATAAGCATGAGGAGAATTTAGCACAGATTGTAACAAGGAAATACAATCAATCAAAGAGCAATTTTCATAGTTAAATTCCTTGAAATCCATAATAGTGGGTCTAGGGTTTTAATTTCTTCCATCCCACTTTTATAAATTTTAGCATCAAGATAAAAAAATTCTGAATTCCTGGAACATCTTCTAGGTAAAGGTGGATCATAATCAGTCCCATAATTATCAAGATTCATATTGCAAAACAAAGATTTAATAGGGGACACATCAGTAACTTTTAGATCTTCATCTTTATTTTCATAGGAACTAGAAGAACACGCTCTTATAAAGGCATCTTTCTTAGCACGCATCCTAACGGTTCTTTCTTTTGCACTCATCAATGGAAATTCTCATGGCTTTGAGAGACTCATTGATATCATGCTTAGGTGGAATAGATCTAAGTTTCAAGTAATCAACATCAAGAGAAATTCTATCAACGTTCCTAGCCAACTCATCAATCTTAAGCAATTTTTCTTCAATCAAAGCATTAAAATTCTTTTGCGAAGTAATAAATTCTTTAATATTAGATTCAAAATCAGAGGGCATCTTATTATAATATCCATAAGAATTACTGTAGGAATTACCATAATTATTAGAGGAATTACTAGGATAAGGCCTAGGATTGAAATTTCCTCTATATGCGTTGTTACCAAAATTGTTCCTACCAACAAAATTCACATTCATAGATTCATTATTATTCTCAGTCAAAGTAGACAAGGGCATATCATTAGGATCAGAAGAAACACTCTTACTAGCAAATAATCTAATAGTCCATCCATCTTTCCACTCAAAACATTAAGTTCTTCTATCGCATGCACCTTTTTATTAGTAGATCTTTCAATATGCCATTGAGAATAATTAACCATAATATTATCTCGGAGTTTAGTAGCTTCTCCTAAAGTGATTTCCATAAAAGTGCCTCCCGCGGCCGAATCTAAAAGATTTCTAGAAGCAAAATTCAATCCAGCATAAATTTTTTGTATAATCATCCACAAATTTAAACCATGAGTAGGGCAATTACGTATCATTAGTTTCATTCTCTCCCAAGCTTGTGAAACATGTTCATGATCAAGTTGCTTAAAATTCATAATATCATTTCTAAGAGAGATGATCTTAGCAGGAGGAAAATACTTAGAGATAAAAGCATCTTTGTATTTGTTCCATGAATCAATACTATTTTTAGGCAAAGATGAAAACCAAGCTTTAGCACGATCTCTAAGCGAAAAAGGAAATAGCTTCAATTTAACAATATCATTATCCACATCTTCCTTTTTTTGCATATCACACAAATCAATGAAGCTATTTAGATGGGTAGCGACATCTTCACTAGGAAGGCCGGAAAACGGATCTTTCATGACAAGATTTAGCAAAGCAGTATTAATTTCACAAGATTTAGCATCGGTAAGAGGAGCAATCGGAGTACTAATAAAATCATTGTTGTTGGTATTGGTGAAGTCACACAATTTAGTGTTATCTTGAGCCATCGTGACAAACAAGCAAACTAACACACAAGCAAACAAAAAAGCAAGCGGGCAAAAAGAGGCAAATAGAGAAAGAGAAGGAGGATAGAGAGAGAGGGCGAATAAAACGGCAAGGGTGTAGTGGGGGAGAGGAAAACGAGAGGCAAACGACAAATAATGTAATGCGGGAGATAAGGGTATGTGATGGGTACTAGGTATATTGACTTTTGCGTAGACCTCCCCGGCAACGGCGCCAGAAATCCTTCTTGCTACCTCTTGAGCACTGCGTTGGTTTTCCCCGAAGAGGAAGGGATGATGCAGCAAAGTAGCGTAAGTATTTCCCTCAGTTTTTGAGAACCAAGGTATCAATCCAGTAGGAGGCTACGCGCCAGTCCCTCGCACCTACCCAAAACAAATAAATCCTCGCAACCAACGCGATAAGGGGTTGTCAATCCCTACACGGCCACTTACGAGAGTGAGATCTGATAGATATGATAAGATAATATTTTTGGTATTTTTATGATAAAGATGCAAAGTAAAATAAAAGCAAAGTAAAAAACAAAGGAAATAACTAAGTAGTAGGAGATTAATATGATGAAGATAGACCCGGGGGCCATAGGTTTCACTAGTGGCTTCTCTCGACAGCATAAGTATTCGACGGTGGGTGAACAAATTACTGTTGAGCAATTGACAGAATTGAGCATAGTTATGAGAATATCTAGGCATGATCATGTATATAGGCATCACGTCTGAGACAAGTAGACCGACTCCTGCCTGCATCTACTACTATTACTCCACTCATCGACCGCTATCCGACATGCATCTAGAGTATTAAGTTAAAAACAGAGTAACGCCTTAAGCAAGATGACATGATGTAGAGGGATAAACTCATGCAATATGATGAAAACCCCATCTTGTTATCCTCGATGGCAACAATACAATACGTGCCTTGCTGCCCCTACTGTCACTGGGAAAGGACACCGCAAGATTGAACCCAAAGCTAAGCACTTCTCCCATTGCAAGAAAGATCAATCTAGTAGGCCAAACCAAACTGATAATTCGAAGAGACTTGCAAAGATAACCAATCATACATAAAAGAATTCAGAGAATATTCAAATATTGTTCATAGATAGACTTGATCATAAACCCACAATTTATCGGTCTCAACAAACACACCGCAAAAATAAGATTACATCGAATAGTTCTCCACAAGAGAGGGGGAGAACATTGTATTGAGATCCAAAAAGAGAGAAGAAGCCATCTAGCTAATAACTATGGACCCGTAGGTCTGAGGTGAACTACTCACACTTCATCGAAGGGGCTATGGTGTTGATGTAGAAGCCCTCCATGATCGATGCCCCTCTGGCGAAGCTCCGGAACAGGCCCCAAGATAGGATCTCGTGGATACAGAAAGTTGTAGCGGTGTAATTAGGGTTTTGGCTCCGTATCTGATCGTTTGGGGGTACGTAGGTATATATAGGAGGAAGGAGTACGTCAGTGGAGCAATAGGGGGCCCACGAGGGTGGAGGGCGTGCCTGGGGGGCGGGGGTAGGCACGCCCCCTACCTCGTGGCCTCCTCTTTTGTGTCTTGACGTAGGGTCCAAGTCTCCTGGGTCTTGTTCGTTGAGAAAATCACGTTCCCGAAGGTTTCATTCCGTTTGGACTCCGTTTGATATTCCTTTTCTTCGAAACCCTAAAACATGCAAAAAACAACAATTCTGGGCTGGGCCTCCGGTTAATAGGTTAGTCCCAAAAATAATATAAAAGTGGATAATAAAGCCCAATAATGTCCAAAACAGTAGATAATATAGCATGGAGCAATCAAAAATTATAGATACGTTGGAGACGTATCAGGCACCAAAGGAATTGCATCACTTAGCTGTGAAGCGAATTCTTCGTTATTTGGCTTACACCCCAACACTAGGATTATGGTATCCAAAGGGCTCAGAGTTTGATCTGGTTGGATTCTCCGATGCTGATTATGCTGGTGACAAGGTGGATCGTAAGTCTACGTCAGGCACATGTCACTTTCTGGGACGATCACTTGTGTGTTGGTCTTCAAAGAAGCAGAACCGTGTATCTCTCTCCACTGCTGAATCTGAATACATTGCTGCTGGATCTTGCTGCGCTCAGCTTCTATGGATGAAGCAAACACTCAAAGACTATGGCATTCATCCGAAGCAAGTGCCACTCTACTGTGACAATGAAAGCGCCATCAAGATTGCCAACAACCCAGTTCAGCACTCGAAGATAAAGCACATTCAGATTCGTCATCACTTTCTCAGAGATCATGTCATGAAGGAAGATATTGATATCATTCACGTCAACACTGAAGAGCAACTGGCAGATAACTTCACAAAGCCCTTAGATGAGAAAAGGTTTTGCAAGTTGCGGTGTGTGCTAAATATCTTGGAATCCTCAAATGTCCTGTGATCATGCACACATCCTAAAACTTATGCATGATTGATGACTTAGATGTGCAACACACGAAGTAACATATATCTTCAATTAATGAAGACTTACACTCTGAGTGTGAATACATTAACGCGGAATTTGACTTCGGAGCGCCACGATAACTGTGTGCCGTGTCTGGGTCTAATACTTCCTATATGGTGGGTAACGCCACCACCAAACTTTTGTTTGGAGTGTTTTCCGTTGGCGTTACATTTGCTATGTCTTCACATTTGGTTTGTCTTCAAATTTCTACATGTCCTCATGTTTATCTTCACTATTGAGTTAGTCTTATTCGGATATATTCATATATTAGCGCTCTGTCCTCTACATCATTCACTTATAGCTATGTCTTCTCGTTTTGAATCTTTTGAACTAAGTGAATGTGATTGGACACTAACCTTTCTATGCTCCCATCTCAAATCTACCTATCCAAATCATATGCATTCTATTGAAACTGTCGAATGTCTTCTCTGCGTCCTTGTCAGCAGAAGATATAGAGACAAACATTAAATCTGTTTTAAATGCTCAATCCTTTTTGCCTGAAACCCAGAGAAGCTGGAATGACCACCCGACAATCCAGGTGTGCGTGGGAACGTGGAACAACCTCCAATGTGTTGCATGTTCGCCACGTGTCCTTCACATGTGAACCGCCAGGGGCACCTGCGTAATAACGCTGCGCCATCCCTGTCCTTATAAATACACGCCACACCCTAGTCATTATCTCTTCTTCCACTTCTCGTTCTCGCACAAACCCTAGCGCCACCACTAGCTCTCGACGATGCCGGCGACGAAGCGCTTAACTACTGCGACCTCACCGACGCCGTCCTCACGCCGGCCGCGGACATCGTCTTCTCCACCGTCGCCGTAGGTGTCCTCCGTCGCGAAGTTAGGGCACGGAAGATCGAACTGCTCGGCCTCATCTCCTACTCTGTCTAGCAGTTCCTCGAGTGGTAAATAAAAACTCTTTTACAATCCTTTTTGATCCGATAGATTCATCTTTTTCAACCACAAGTGGTTTCTGTCCCAACAAATTGAATCTATCCTTTTCTGCATCTCATAACATGCCAAGTATGTTCACTTATGCTTCACAAAGTAGTTAGATTCCTCTTGTACTTATTCAGGGATTCGTACAAATCTGGAACCAACTCTCTACATCTGAGTGAATGTCTTCGCACTATGAGGTCAATGTCTTCTAAACTGATTTATCTTCAAAATCTTCTGAGAATGCATATGACCTCTTCCCCTTCCCTCGCATCTCTAATGCTGTCACAGGTACATGTCCGTGGGAGAATCCCTTGGTTCTCATAGTCTACATTCATTTGCAGAGTTCTTACAGCATCACATCAATTCTCCCAAAGCTAATTCTTGTCTGACCAGCAGAAGGAAGCCTTTGCATGTTCTGAAGCCTTTCAGTCTGAACTTCATGGCAACAGAAAAATCAGTTAGGAAGGGCGGCAGACAGCACCGTGAAAACACTGCCAAGGACCTGCCACCGGATCTCTATGATCTATGCAAGTCAGATCCAGAAGAGACCTATGGAGAATGCAAGAACCGAATCCAATGGATTCGAAGACATTGGGCAGAGGAATGGTTCAAGTACAGATTTGTCACTGACAAATATCTAAAAAGAATGCCATCAAGGGCCTCTGGGGAGATATTATATACAAAGGTCTTCAGCCCAAGTCGAAGTCTGAAGCTATTGCTCAAGGCTTCTACCCCAGAATGGCTGCGAAGAAGAAGAAGAAGCCTGCTATGGCCCAACCAGAAGCATCAAGGCAGGAAGAACCTCACATTATCTTCCCGGCCAGTATGACAGGCTCGAAGCCTAAAGTCCCCACAGTGGCTTCGGAGCTCAAGAAAACAAGGGAAGCTGAAGCCGAAGCCCGAAAGCACAAGACCAAGGCCACCACTGATGATGCTCCACCGACCAAGAAGAGAAAAACCAAGAAGAAAGATCAGGCTGCTCCCACAGAGCCCCTTGTCGTCAAGCCAATCTCAGTTGCTCGTCCTGGGTCTGAACACCGTGAGCGCTAGTTGATAGTTCATGAGCCTGCTTCCACAGAGGCTCCAGAAGTTGAAGACATTCCAGCTGTTGACCCCACCGCAGCTGAAGACACTAGTCATCAAGACAATGTTGAAGATGAGGAAGTCCTTCCTCAGATCGAACACAATGTGGTATCATCGCCTGTTCTCACGAACAGCGAACTCATCAGCATTGGTCGTCCATTGACGCCAATTGCTCAGGATGACTCATGGGCTGATCACCCACAAGACTGCCCCCGTCAAGAAGAATCACCAACTACTCCCCCACCTCAAGTCACCACTTCGGTGCTTGAAGACAATGACTTTGTGGCCCAGCCAACTCCCTCTCCAAAGGCATCGCCCGCACTTCGCAGGCTTCGCAAAGGACCAAGGCCACAGGTCACTTTGTCAAGTATTCCAGAAGGAGAAGAGCGCCAATCCGTTTCACGACAAGTCTTTCCTGAAGCCTCTCCTAATGCGAACATCCCCGAGTTTGAAGCCAAAGCAGATGAAGATATTCTGGTTGCATCAACCGATGAACAAGAAGAACCAAGACATGAAGAAGAATGTGTTGCTACACCCCCAACCAACCCTGAAGTTGCCCTCGAGGAGAACGTGTCTGACCCTCCAGCTACTCGAGTGGAGGTTGAAAACTCTGAGGCGGCCACTAACACCAACACTGAAGCCAATGACGTTGTCATGGCCGAGGCTAGTGTGGCGCTTGAAGTTAATGTGGTGCCAGAAGTGATTGCACCTGAAGCCAATATGCAGCCCGAAGCCAATGCCACTGCTCTTGTACCGCCTCCACGGCCACACACTCTTGAGCAGGCATTCTATCAAGGCCAACTTACCACCGTCTGCTAGCCCATTCTGGTTCCTCCACCTGCTGTCGGTCCGCAATTTGACTATCATGTGGAGCACAGGCCTCAGGTCCAGAAGCCAAAGCCTAGGCTGCCAGGTTTCCAGGTACTACAACTTCACCATGATCGTTTAATCTGAATGGCTTCAAGGCACACAACACATTCTTTGACAGTGGCAAGAACCCCTACACAAGGCCAAGAATCTCATCAGATCGATTCTGGAGTTATCAGCAGCGCAACTACTATTCCTGCATCTTATACAATTAGGGGCGCATTTTCCCTCATATGCGTCTAGACAGCGAAGCCATGGCTGGCCTGCCCTGCCTAGAAGAAGCCCTTGACTGCTTCAGAGATGCTGGCCTTCTATAGTTTGTAACTGCCAAAGAACATTGGAATGAAGAGCTTCTGCTACAATTTTACGCTACCCTTCACATTCTCAGCTACAACAGGGATCCGAAGACTTGGATCCTTGAGTGGATGACAGGCGATGTACACCATGAAGCTAAAGCCCAAGACATCATTGAGCTCACTGCCCTGCCCACTCCTGGCGAACATTATGAACCAGGTTGTCAGCTACACCAGAATGCGTTGGAAAGCATCTTCCAGAAGCCAGAGCCAAACATGAGCCAAATGCTGAGCATGATGAAGCCACTGCCACAAGACGCTGACTATCCTAAGGAGTTCTTTGTTGAAGACCTAGAGTATCTGCCTCGCACTATTTACCATATTATCAGGCGAACTCTCTAGCCGGTCAAAGGACATTCTCCTACAACGAAGCTTGAAGGAGCAATGAAGACATTGGTCTTCTATATCTTCAATGGCATCAGCTTCAATGCTCAAGACTTCTTCATCAGACAATTGGCTACATCTGGCTCTGATATCTTTGGTCTGAAGTTCTATGCTCCATGGGTAATGCGCCTCATCAAGCTTCACTCTGCTATCAACTATCAGCCGTCTGCGCGCAATCACCTTATATTCTTGCCAGAGGTTGATTTGTCTGTCGAAGCCATTTACCCAGAGCTTGCAAAGGAGCCAATTTATCTTCACAATGTCGATCATCAAAGCTTCACCCAGCCCATTGAAGGAGTTCAGGCCATTTCTCATGTTTATCCCTTGGCTGGCAATACACGTGCTCCTCGCACCCATACTGAAGCCACTGCAAGTACCATCACCCAAAGACCTCGGAAGCGATCTCGTGTTCTCAATGACCGGGAGCTTCTTGTCGCTCTACATCAGAAACAGGATAAGCATCATGACTGGCTTAAGCGTCAGATGCAAAGCCTCTTGGTGGACGTCAATCACATTCGCAATCTTGCCACCAAGAATGCCTTTGTTACACATGAAACCTATCGGAGGTCATGGAAGAGCTTGACATTGCTCAATGCTGAAGTTGATCTTCAAGATGATGGCTTCACAGAGAGATTCAAGTTTGAATCAACTCCTCCAAGGAATGCTTACTTGCGTCAGACTCCCTCACCCGAAGACTCTGACTATTCCTCCTCAGCTGCAACCGTGAATGCTAGAGTCATATATGATCAATATGATGCTACCTCACCACCTCCAACTTCAGCGCGTGTTGACACTGCACCAAGTTCTTCTGCACCACCGAACCTCAACGACGACCCTGCTGCATCGCCTACTCCTCATGGGAATGAGTAGAAGCTCAATGTCTTCAAACCTTTTTGGTCATTACTGACAAATTATGGGTGGTTGCTATACTTTAGCTACATTTGCCAAGTGCTTACAACTCTCGCTTTTGATACATTTGGTTTGTTTTGAGTTGTAACACTTAAACTTGATGGTCTTCCACTACCTTTTCGTCAACTATGTGATGCGATGATAAATTCCGCATGTGCGACGATAAATTCCGCATGAAGTCATTTTGCAGACGTCCATTTTTCATTATGCATGTCATTATCTTCATTATATCCTTTCATGCATGATGAATTTTCTTCATAAGTAGAAGAGGAGCTCTGCAAGTACAACCTGCCATGTACATTTGCATTCAAAAGCAAAATACTTATATGCACATCTTCAGGGGGAGCCTTTCTGCTACTTATGAAGACAATACCTAAAACCTTTACAATTTCACATACTTTTATCCCCATTGAAAACTTCAACCAGTTTGTCATCAATCACCAAAAAGGGGGAGATTGTAAGTGCATCTAGTGCCACCCCTAGTTGGTTTTGGAGTATTGACGACAAACCTGGTTGAGGGACTAATGCGTTTGTGAGAATTGCAGGATAACACAGGTAGTAGTCCCTCATTGATCCGGTTTACCTACCAGAGATGACCCCTAAAAATGTATGAAGACATTGAAGACAAAGGTGGTATGTGAAGATATTCACATTGAAGACTATGACAAGAGAAGACATCGCGTGAAGACTATGGAGCGCGAAGACTTAGTTGTTTCGTTGTTTCCTTTTCTTATTTGTTGAGTCATAGGAACCACCGTACTGTTAAGTGGGGTCTCAGTGAACAAAGTCAGAGTGACTGAAGTGATGCTTAACCAAAATCCTATGTCTTCGAGCGAAGACAATGAGAGCAAAACTTATCCAGAGCTGGATAAGTCAACTTTACTTGTAGCCCAAGTAAAGTTGCCGCGTGTGTTTGAAATCTGACCGTTGGAACACGTGTCAGTTCCTTATTGACCCAGGGTTATTTCGGACAAATCAGGTTGGATTGCCTAGTGGCTATAAATAGCCCACCCCCACACCATAAATTGGTGGCTGCTCAGAGTTAGTGCACGGCTTTTGTCGTTTGAGAGCAACCCACCTCGAAGCCTTTGAGAGAGAAATCCTTGCGAGGACAAAGCCCTAAACACCCAGAGCCAAAGAGTGTTAGGCATCACTGAAGTCTTCCTGTCTGTGTGATCTGAAGACTTGTTACACTTGAGGACTGTGAATCCTCCAGCCGGTTAGGCGTCGCGTTCTGAGCATCCAAGAGTCATTGTGGATCGCCAGTGAACGAAGTCTGTGAAGGTTTGGAAGTCTACCTTGAAGACTTACAAGAGTGATTGAGCGAGGACTGGGTGTCCTTAGCTCAAGGGGAATAAGGTGAAGAGACGGTCTTGTGAGTTAAATCTCAGCCTCCCTAACCAGACGTACAGTTGTCACAGCAACTGGAACTGGTCCAACAAATCATTGTCTTCAACAAGCAACTGGTTCTATCCTTCCCATCTCTTTATTTATAGTTGGTCCTTGTGAAGTCATTGCCTGTTTGCATTGTCCATTTGTCTTCACTGCATGACTGTTTGTTTTGATTGGTTTCATACAATCTTCCATCCTGATCCGTACTGCCTAGCTGCTATTAGTCTCCGCGCTCTCACTTCATTGAATACTTGACTATGGCTTGTCTAGTGTTGTCTACCTTCCGCTGCATGGTTATAGGTTCATTTCTATCGTTTGTCTTTGAAACTCCCATGTTTTGAAGACTTTCATAAAAATCGCCTATTCACCCCCCTCTAGTCGATAACTAGCACTTTCAGAAGGGCCCATCTTTTATTTACCCTCTACCGTAATACAAGAGTCATGGTGATCACCACCTATTCCTTTTTACACTTTTTTCTTTTTGGCAAGCACTTTATGTTGGGGGGAGATCCAAATATATATATATCCACTTGGATGTAGATATTCATAATCTATTATTTTTGACATTACCCTTGAGGTAAAAGGTTGGGAGGTGAAACCATAAGCCCCCATCTTTCTCTGTGTCCGATTGAAACTTTGATCTCATAAGTACCGCGTGAGTGTTAGGAATTGTGAAATACTAAATGATAATTGAGTATGTGAACTTGCTGAAAAGCTCTTATATTGACTCTTTCTTACGTTATGATAAATTTCAATTTGCTTCAATGACTGAGATCATAGTTTGTTAGTTTCTAATAAAGTTCTTGTTTCATACTTTACCTTGTGAACGGATTGTTACTTTAACATAAGAAATTATATGACAATATATGTTGCTGTTCTAAAGATGATCATGATGCCTTCATGTTCGTATTTTATTTTATTGACACCTCTATCTCTAAACATGTGTCCATGATTATCGATTTCGGCTTTCGCTTGAGGACAAGCGAGGTCTAAGCTTGGGGAGTTGATACGTCCAATTTGCATCATGTTTTTATATTGATATTTATTGCATTATGGGATGTTATTACACATTATGGTACAATACTTATGCCTTTTCTCTCTTATTTTACAAGCTTTACATGAAGAGGGAGAATGCCGGCAGCTGGAATTATAGACCGAAAAGGGTGCAAATCTGATAGACTTATTCTGCACAACTCCAAAAGTCCTAAAAATTTACCGAGAATTATTTTGGAATATATAAAAGTATTGGGATAAGATGTTGGGGAACGTAGTAATTTCAAAAAAATTCCTACGCACACACAGGATCATAGTGATGCATAGCAACAAGAGGGGAGAGTGTGTCCACGTACCCTCGTAGACCGAATGCGGAAGCATTAGCACACCACGGTTGATGTAGTCGTACGTCTTCACGATCCGACTGATCCAAGTACCGAACGCACGGCACCTCTGAGTTCTGCACACGTTCAACTCGATGACGTCCCGTGAGCTCTGATCCAGCAAAGCTTCACAGGAGAGTTTCGTCAGCACGACAGCGTGATGACGGTGATGATGTTGCTACCAACGCAGGGCTTCGCCTAAGCACCGGTATGATATAACCGAGGTGGAATATGGTGGAGGGGGGCACCGCACACGGCTGGAATAGATCAACTGATCAACTTGTGTGTTCTAGGGTGCCCCCTGCCCCGTATATAAAGGAGCAAGCGGGAGGCAGCCGGCCAGGAGGAGGGCGCGCCGGGGAGGGAGTCCTACTCCCACAGGGAGTAGGACTCCTCCTTTTCCTTGGTGGAGTAGGAGATGGAAGGAAGGGAGAGAGGAGGAGAAGGAAAAAGGGGGGTATCAGTGTCAAAACCGGCGGATCTCGGGTAGGGGGTCCCGAACTATGCGTCTAAGGCGGATGGTAACAGGAGGCAGGGGACACGATGTTTACCCAGGTTCGGGCCCTCTCGATGGAGGTAATACCCTACGACCGCTTGATTGATCTTGGTGATATGAGTATTACAAGAGTTGATCTACCACGAGATCGTAGAGGCTAAACCCTAGAAGCTAGCCTATGGTATGATTGTCTGTTGTCCTATGGACTAAACCCTTCGGTTTACATAGACACCGGAGGGGGGTAGGGTTACACAAAGTCGGTTACAAGGGAGGAGATCTACACATCCATATTGCCAAGCTTGCCTTCCACGCCAAAGAGAGCCCCATCCGGACACGGGACGAAGTCTTCAATCTTGTACCTTCATAGTCCAACAGTCCGGCCGAAGGATATAGTCCGGCTGTCCGGAGACCCCCTAATCCAGGACTCCCTCAGTAGCCCCTGAACCAGGCTTCAATGACGATGAGTCCGGCGCGCAGTTTTGTCTTTGGCATTGCAAGGCGGGTTCTTCATTCGAATACTCCATAGGAGATTTTGAACACAAGGATAGTGTCTGGCTCTGCAAAACAAGTTCCATATACCACCGTAGAGAGAATAATATTTCTACAAATCTAATCTACTGACACGTTTTGCAACATGACATCATGCCATGGCCCGGTCATTATTCGAACCGTTTTTCTCAACCAGCACTGCACATATCGCGAGGCAGTTTTCTTGACACGTCTTGTCGAAGCAGAGATCGTGGCCCCTTATCACGTGATTCTCATCAATACGGGTATGGGTAACCCAACCGTGCCATCAATTACGGTGTTCGGGGAATAAGCGATTTACCAGGTAAGTGGGGAGGCGTATCGCCTCTTCCGCCCTTATAAAGGGACAAAGATTTACCCTTTTTACCCACGCCTTCTTCCTCCTTGCTCATCCATTCTTGCACACTCAGGCTCCAGCGCCCAAGTTTGCGTCTTTCTCCTCAAACCACTCCAAGCATGTCCGGAGCGGGAGGCAAGTGGATGGTCTCCTCTGTCACAGAGGAGAACATCACAAAGCTACGGGAAACTAGATATCTGGCCGTGGACATCGCGCACCGGCTACCAGATGCGGGGCAGATCATCCCTGCGCCCAAACCCCATGAGAGGGTAGTTTTACTTACCCACTTCGTCCGCGGACTGGGATTTCCCCTTCACCCGTTCGTCCGCGGGCTCATGTTCTACTACGGGCTGGATTTTCATGATCTGGCCCCTAATTTCATCCTCAACATCTCGGCGTTTATCATTGTGTGCGAGGCCTTCCTCCACATCAAGCCCCACTTCGGCCTGTGGCTGAAGACCTTCAATGTTAAACTGAAGGTGGTGGTCGGCCAGCAAGCAGAGTGTGGAGGCGCCATGGTGGGCAAAATGCCCAACGTCACCTGGCTTGAAGACTCCTATGTGGAGACCATAAAGGGGTGGCAATCGGGGTGGTTCTACATCACCGAGCCGCGCGACATCAACTGGGCGGCAGCCCCTGAATTTCGATCCGGAATCCCCACGCGGCTCACTTCCTGGAAAGAGAAGGGCCTGTCCTGGGGTTCTCCGGTAGAGATGACTGGACTCCAGACCTGCATCAAGAACATGATGAGCAAGAAAATCAAGCTCGTCAATGTGGTCCAGGTCATGCTCTTCCGCAGGATCCTCCCGTGTCAACGACGGGTGTTCAATTTGTGGGAGTTCGACCTGGCCAAGCACCAGACGCTACGAGAGCTTTTCGACACAACGCACAAGGGCGTCTGGAAGGTGCTGTTCAAGGGCGCCGAGGTACCTCCTCCCCTTACCGAGGACTGTGGACTCAGCGCAAAGCGCCATGCCAATCCGGTAAGTTATTATATATCATAGGATATTTATTTGCCCCAGTTTAATCGTGTGCGGGATCTAAGCTTCCATGCCATTAACAGGACTGGGTAAATACCGCGGAGCAGATCGATTGCCCAGCCCCCCTGCCTGAAGATCCTACAGACGCTCTCCTAATGGAGATGCTGGATCCGGCGCCTTACGAGGTGCCGGTGAAGAAGACCAAGATGAAGGCCACGGGGATCCGAAAGGGTCTCTGGTGCAAGGTTATATCGGACTCATCGTCGGATGACTCCGACGCGCACTCCTCCCACGAAAATGAGGAGGAGGAAGAGAAAAGTTCTCCCCCCAGCCGGGGGAGACAAGAAAAGGAAGGCCGCCCCAACCGGGGAGGCCGAAGGGTCCAAGAAGGGAAGGAACCTCCTTTCGGACTGCTCCACGACGGCCGCCTACAACGGCGATGAGTGGTTACCCAGGGAGAAGCCCCTGGCGAAGTCGTAAGTATCCGGATACCATAGTAATTCATGGTATGTTTTATTGCACTGCTTCTCCTCACGCCGAATATGATTATGCAGTCCGTCCCGAGCTCATCTCGACGTATCTTCGTCGGATGGTTCTTTCGACTCGTCGGATATGAATAGCGATTCACTTCCGACCGCCTCCACCCCTCGCCCTACAGACAATGTCGAGGTGTTGTCTCGAAAGGCACCGAGCCGAGGGGAGGTGGTCCTGGGGGCGCCTCGAGGCGACCTTCCGGACCCTGGGCGCAAAGGCTGCAAGACTCCCACGGGCTCCAAGTTCGGCCCCTAGCCGAACACTGCACTGGAACCTTCGATGGTTCCGGACTCCGGCAGGTGATCCCCCGTTAAGGGGGGCAAGCCACCCGTGCCGGTGGCCTCTGTCCATCCAGAGGCACCGAACAAATTGCTGTAAGTGCTTCGCGGCGCTTCCATCGACGAAGAGCACCGCACTATCATGAGTGCGGTGATCGAGAAAGTTCAGTCCGCCAAAAACGAACTAACCGAAGCTTGTGCCAACCTCCTAACAGGCTCTGAGGTAAGCAAACAAAATATAAGAAAATATTACCGCATAGACAGTAGCCCCTGATGCTCTGTTTGGCGTTCGCGAAGAAAGGCCGAATAGAGGATCAAATAATGACCCAGGAGTCTAATCAGAATATGTCTACGTGCATGTGCAGGCTTCACTGCTGGCCGCTGCCGCACGTACTGCGGAGGTCTCTGCACTGAAGCAGGACCTGGAGTGGTCTGAGGACGAGCTCGGCCTTACCAAGAGGCAGCTCGAGGAGAGCAAAGGTAAGCAATACCTTGTCTTCACATTAAAAACAAGTTCGGTTGTAAAGTAACAGGATCATCATGAATTTGCCAGGGGCCACGACTGAGGTGGCGACCCTGAAGAAGGTGTTGTCCGAGGCCGAAGACAAAGCGGCCAAGGAGCGCATTGAGCGGGAAAAGCAAGAAGCCCGGGTAGGCGTGGTGCAGCAAGAGCTCGAGGCTCTCGCCAAAAAAAACGAGTCCTTGGAGCTTGACTCTAAGACGCGAGAGTCCGAGCTTGCGAAGGCGCTCGAAAGTGCACGGAGCACCAAGGTTGAAGCACACAAGGCCCTCCAGGAGATGGATGCGGTGAAGAAGATAGCAGCGGGTAAGGCATTCATTATGAAAAGCAATCATGTGAAGGAAACTTTCCTTTTACCAAATTCGGAGCTCTCCAGGAGCGTTCGCAGATCTTCCCCGCAGTGTACTAGATGTCGCGGAGTTTTACCGAGCTGAGGAGGGGAGCTCGACGGAAAAGTTGTTCTGGTCTTAGTATACTAGGACCGAACACCCAATGCCCTTGAGCGACCAACTAAAGCAATTGGTCGAGCTTCACAAGGCGGCCGAAGAGGCCATGAAGGGTCTTATAGTCCGGATGTGGCCTGGCGAGCCCCTGCCCGGCAGCTACTTCGGTCTGGTGAGGTGGCTTGTGGATGCCTGCCCACGGCTTGAAGTCATAAAGCGGTCCGTCTGCATCGAGGGTGCGTGCAGGGCTTTTGCCCGGGCGAAGGTGCACTGGGCGAAGCTGGACGCCGTGAAGCTGGTGAAGGAGGGGCTGCCGGAGGGCAAGTAGCACCGCTGCCCCGAAATGTATTATGACAGTGTCCTGAAGGGTTCCCGCCTTGTGGCAGATGAATGTGCCAGAGATGTAATTTTTGAATGAACATGCTTATGTGATCATGTTTATTTGAAACGAGTTCATTTGCGCTATGCAACGCTTTTTGAATTTAAAATATTACCTTCTGTGCGGCCATTTATAAAATCTGAGAGTCGGCCAGTCGTCGGCTTCTGCCCCCATGTACCTAGTACTGCGGTGTTCGGGATAAACCTGAGCACTCTTTATCCCAATTTTGGGTCCTTCGAGGGAGGTGTTCAGCACAACAAACCAGACAATCGGACTATAAGGCTTTATCACTCTCACTTAGCCATATAAGTCTACAATTTTAAATTTTGGCGAAGCCCCTAGTATTCGGAAGGCCGAATTTGGGGTGCTATATAAGCCTAAGTCGGGCAAAGCCGACTCCTCGCCCGAAGAGGAAAAAGTCTTTAAGGACTTGAGACCTCTCAAACAGCGACCAGCTCTCGCCTTATCATGACAGTCAGTTTTCGGCTTTCTCTACTGAGGTGCTCGTCTAGAAGAACCGGGACACAATCACAGTAGTTCTCCCATTGCTACCTTAGCCGATATAGCGGAACCTAAGGTACCAAAACATGGGAGCCGGGCAAACCCAACTATTGACCCAAGACATGATTCGGAGCTGATGCATATAATGCTATAAGTTCGGGGTGCCGCACTGTCGAAAGTGTTCGGACTTCTTACGCTGTATTATGGGGTAAACGAAAAGCCCCTGGTGTACTGACCGTACCAGAATGTACAGGTGCAAGTTGTCGAAGTGAACATATAAGAAAAGATGGATAATGCAATAATAGACTAATGCTATGCATTTTTATTTAAATAATACGCCGAAGCGTAATGATACAAGTAGTGCAATAAGCAAAAAATAGGACTATTTGACATGTCCTATCCGAGGGCAAGCTGCGTATGGGAAGTAAAAAGCGGCTATATCAATTGTCATTAGAGACCACCTGGGGGTTCCCTTGTACGTCTTAGCTTCTTGCCTCCTTGGTTGTTCCTTCCCGTAAGGTGTCCGGCAATCGTACTGCCGGAAAGGGTTTCCAGAGAGTAAGGTCCTGAAAGAGAAATAATGATGAAGGTATACAGCTCTTAGGGCGGTTAAGCCGCATTGCGGGGTGTTCCCTGGTCGTGCCCCTGCCTATGCCCATGGTATTTCAGTGCGTAATTATGTACACGCGGCACAGATTTCGTCGCTTGACTGGGACTGGGACGGGGGCCGAATTGCTAGGCGAGCTCTGAACATGCCAGGCAATCCTGTTGCAGTTTACTCCGGACTTGCTTGACGGTGTCCGGGGGCTGTATCGCCGATTGGTGGTTTGCCTTAAAAGGCTGCTTTGTGCTTTTGCTACAAGGGCCGCAGTGTGCTCTTCCGTGCGGAGCGAGCGTTCTGTGTTTCCATTGACTGTTATGACCCCCTAGGTCCTGGCATCTTGATCTTGAGGTATGCGTAATGCGGTACCGCATTGAATTTTGCAAATGCGGTTCGCCCGAGTAGTGCGTGATAGCCACTGCGGAACGGGATGATATCGAAGATTAACTCCTTGCTTCGGAAGTTGTCCGGAGATCCGAAGACCACTTCCAGTGTGATTGAGCCCGTGCAATGGGCCTCTACACCTGGGATGACGCCCTTAAAGGTGGTTTTGGTGGGTTTGATCCTCGAGGGATCTATACCCATTTTGCACACTGTATCCTGGTAGAGCAGGTTCAGGCTGCTGCCGCCGTCCATAAGGACTCGAGTGAGGTGAAATCCGTCGATGATGGGGTCTAGGACCAGTGCGGCGGATCCACCATGACGGATACTAGTGGGGTGGTCCCTGCGATCGAATGTGATCGGACAAGCGGACAATGGGTTGAACTTTGGGGCGACGGGCTCCATCGCGTAGACGTCCCTTAGTGCACGCTTCCGTTCCCTCTTGGGAATGTGGGTTGCATATATCATGTTCGCCGTCTTCACTTGTGGGGGAACCTCTTCTGTCCTCCCGTGTTCCGCGGCCGGGGCTCTTCCTCGTCATCACTATGCTGCCCCTTGTCCTTGTTTTCGGCATTTAACTTGCCGGCCTGCTTGAACACCAAGCATTCTCTGTTGGTGTGATTGGCTGGCTTATCAGGGGTGTCGTGTATTTGACACGAGCGATCGAGTATGTGATCCAAACTGGACGGGCCCGGAGTACTTCTTTTGAATGCCTTTTTCCGCTGACCGAATTTAGAGCCTCTGAACCCGACATTGACTGCCGTATCATCGGCGTTATCGCCGTTGTTGCAGCGCTTTTGTCTGTTATGGCATGGTCTGTCGTTGACGTCTTTGGTATCTAAAGTGCCCGGATTCCTTGATGTGTTGTTGCTGCGGGCCAGCCAGCTATCCTCGCCTGCGCAAAAGCGGGTCATGAGTGTCGTGAGGGCTGCCATAGACTTCGGCTTCTCCTGGCCGAGGTGTCGGGCGAGCCACTCGTCACGGATGTTATGCTTGAATGCCGCTAAGGCCTCTATGTCCGGACAGTCGACAATTTGATTTTTCTTAGTTAGGAACCGTGTCCAGAATTGCCTGGCCGATTCCCCGGGCTGTTGAGTTATATGGCTCAAGTCATCAACATCCGGTGGTCGCACATAAGTGCCTTGGAAGTTGTCATGGAATGCGTCTTCCAAATTGTCCCAACTGCCGACGGAGTCTGCTGGCAAGCTACTCAGCCAATGCCGAGCTGGTCCTTTGAGTTTTAGTGGGAGGTACTTGATGGCATGCAGATCATCACCGCGAGCCATGCTGATATGGAGGAGAAAATCCTCAATCCATACAACATGATCTGTTGTACCATCATATGATTCGATATTTACGGGTTTAAAACCCTCCGGGAATTCGTGATCCATAACTTCATCAGTGAAGCATAGGGGGTGTGTGGTGCCTCTGTGCCGGGCTATATTACGACGCAGTTCAAATGAGTCTTGTCTACTGTGTTCGGCCTGGCCGAATTTACTTTTAGTGTATCCGGCGTGACAGTCATCGTCGCGCGTTGGCGCGCGTCCCCTTAACCCGTATATCGACCTTGCATGTTTTGCCCTGCTTTCTAATATGTCTCGCAGGTCCTGTGTGTTGCCCCGGGCCTTGGTATTTTTGTTTGAGTTGCGGCAGGGTGCAGGCTGAACCTCAGGCTGAAACGCCTCTCTGGCTCGGCCACGAGGTGGCCGGTCAGCCGCATCGTACACTGGTGATGTAGGTTTCAATTCTTCCTCCCCGAGTTGAGGTAGCAACCTGCGCTTTGGGAAACTCTTGGAGGGGCGCTTGAGTTCGTATCCGTCGGCCGCAAGGACTTCGGTCCATCTGTCTGCTAACAGATCTTGATCAGCTTGAAGCTGTTGTTGCTTTTTCTTCAAGCTATTTGCTGTGGCCATAAGCCTGCGCTTGAAGCGCTCCTGCTCGACGGGATCCTCAGGCATGATAAATTCTTTGTCGCCGAGGCTCACCTCGTCTTCGGAGAGAGGCATGTGAATGTCCTCCTCCGATTCTCCATCTGCTGCCCGCTCTGGAGGGCTAGCTTGTTCGCTCTCCCGCTCTAAATCGAGCTGGGGGGATTGTTGTCGTCTTCGGCACTATCCGGAGTGTTGTTATCTCTTGTGCCGGTATCACTACTTTTGCTATGGCGGGACTTAGAGCGGCACCGCCGACGGCGGCGCTTGGGTTGCTTCTTGGAAGGGTCATCGCCCACTGTCTTGTCGCCATTGTTTTCTTTGGGGGTGTCCACCATGTATATATCATATGATGAGGTGGCGGTCCAGCGCCCTGTGGGTGGTGGTTCCTGTTCGTCTCCTGCATCGTCGTCCATACCGTCGATGTCCTCGGAGTCGAGCATGTCGTTTAAATCATCGACAGTGGCTACTAAGTGGGTGGTGGGTGGGGAGCAAATTTCTGCGTCGTCCGCATCCCATCCTAGCTGGACATAGTTCGGCCAAGGTTCTCCTGACAAAGTGAGGGACCTTAATGAATTTAGCACATCGCCGAAAGGCGAGTGGTGAAAGATATCCGCAGAGGTAAACTCCATGATCGGTGCCCAATCGGATTCGATGGGCACGGATGCAGGCGGTTAAGAGCCCGTGGCCGGGGACGAATCCAATGGTTTGGCAACACGGCTCTCGCAAGGGGTGAAGTCAGAATCCGAATCTATCGCCACTGAGAGTGCGGCCTCCATGGCGAGGTCTATCCACCCATCCTCGGATGGCACAATTTGCTCCGGATTGAAGGCCAAAGTAGTTGCAGGTGTGATCTCCCGAGCACTGTCCGACGGCAGAGCTAAATCATGCCTGTCGTGATCGTGCGTCGCACCTGACATGGGCTCAAATCCATCGAAGATCAAGTCTCCGCGGATGTTGGCAATGTAGTTTAAGTTTCCGAACCTGACCTGATGGCTAGGGGCGTAGCTCTCAATCTGCTCCAGATGGCCAAGCAAGTTGGCCTGCAGTGCGAAGCCGCCAAATATGAAGATCTGTCCGGGGAGGAAAACCTCGCCCTGGACCGCATCGTTACCGATGATCGAAGGAGCCATCAAGCCTTATGGTGACGGCACAATGGAACTCTCAATGAAAGCACCAATGTTGGTGTCAAAACCGGCGGATCTCGGGTAGGGGGTCTCGAACTGTGCGTCTAAGGCGGATGGTAACAGGAGGCAGGGGACACGATGTTTACCCAGGTTCAGGCCCTCTTGATGGAGGTAATACCCTACGTCCTGCTTGATTGATCTTGATGATATGAGTATTACAAGAGTTGATCTACCACGAGATCGTAGAGGCTAAACCCTAGAAGCTAGCCTATGGTATGATTGTCTGTTGTCCTATGGACTAAACCCTCCGGTTTATATAGACACCGGAGGGGGCTAGGGTTACACAAAGTCGGTTACAAGGGAGGAGATCTACACATCCGTAT